>NW_009212484.1:0-483 GCF_000690835.1 Fulmarus glacialis
GCATTCCTCGGGATTTGGTGGTCTCTGCAAAGGGTAGCAAAGCGTCTTGGTGAAGAGCCATAAGCAAGCATTAACTCCTCAGTGGAGCTCTGATGGAACAGTCAGAAAACACAGAATTCCTTTTAATGCTCTGTCACATGTGCATGGCCAGCAGCACTGCATCACGCACCGTTGGGTCCTGCTGGGCATTTCCAGAGGCTGGCTGGGACTGTGTGCATCTGTCTAACTCAGTGCAGGTTTCTGCTGCCCTTTCTTGTGATGCCAACAAGCAGAAGTGCAGGAGCTTGCTGTTTCTTGGCCACTCTGCATCCAAGTGTCATGTTAGTTTGTCTTAAACCCACTCAGATATTCCTGCTTTATAGCCTGCTTCTGTGCCTCTGTACTGAATTTGTACTGAATCTCTGTACTGAATTTTTGACTGTGTAGTTTTCTCCGTGTGCTTTTAGAATGAGAATAGACATAAATTGAAAAGTATTTTTAAAA
>NW_009212485.1:0-6966 GCF_000690835.1 Fulmarus glacialis
TAGTCATATTTACATACCAACTGCAGATGCTAGTTTCTTCCAGTTTTGGCTGGAGTCACACATTGATCAGCATTGCCTATTGTGTTGTTATCTGCATGCATCAGATGCATTCATCACGGTCGCCACAGGTGATTATCGCTTGAGCAGGGTTAGGGAAAAAGTCAGGTCGGACTGATCTCTTCTTCAGGAACAAAGGCTGCAGAATATGGCCCTACATCTCTACTGAGAATTCCTCTCCCTACCTCTCTCATTTAAAACCAGTAATCCGAACAAAGTGTCTATTTATTAAGTAGTCTCATAATATACTTTTCCCTTTGTTTTCTTGTTTAAGCTTTTCTCCTTTCATTCCTTCCTATTATATCTTTAAAAGTTTATTTTATATTACTTTAAGACTTAATTTCCTCTTATTTTCTAATGAACTAAAAGACCTTCCACTATTCTTTCAGCTTTCCCATAAAAAGGGACATCTTTTAAATTTATGTGTATAACCTAGCACCATGATTTCCAGCTCCATGTCAAAATTTCTTAAATGTAAAAGAAATAACAATGTAACAATTTTTTTATATTTTAAAACAATTAATATTGCAATTTTTCATATTACTTAGTATTGCATTATCAGTAATTAACAACAATACTAATGCGTTATTAAAGCTGTTACAGCCCTTTCTGTAATATATTGTTCCTTAACAATTATTTCGATAATCAGCTTGGAAATGAGTATGAAAGATGAGCTACTAATGTACAGCAAGATTTATGGCCTATAGAACTAAACAGACTTTTTTCCCTGCCTTCATGGGAGTTGGGTCAGTTATTAATTAATGAATTAATGAATACTGATTGGTTCACATACCCTATGGAAACACTGTAGAAATTAAGTGCAAACAAAGATACAAACTGCCCCTCATGAAAGATATTAAATGTATCTAATCTGTTAGCACACTCATATACAAGAATATGAGAGTTCTAAATCTTGAAATATTGTTTCTCAAGAAGTGATATTGTATTTCACTGAACTGTAATTGCCAGGCATATTCAAATCTAGCAGTGATTTGTTAGCAGTACATTTCTCCTTCATCTTTTATCATGGTTCAATGAAATATGACACTCATCTCTCTGTGCTTCTTCAGAAATTTTTGCAGGTTTACTCTCATGTCAACATTTAGACTTTCACATTCTAGCATGGATGAATTTAAGGTAATGCAATGAAACACAATGGGGTCAGGCAGAAATTACAGTTTCAGTGAAGTATTTCTTAATGCATAGTAAGATTTAACTTGGATTAGACTGAAGTGTCATCTCTTACAGTCAAAAGTTGCCTCCTTCAATTCTTTTACCAGGCTTTGAAAGACTTAACACTGTTACTCAGCTTCCCCATCTTTGCCAATCAGCCAGAGCACTCAGTCATAAATAAATAGAATGAATTCTGGTGGGAAACACCTGTCCCCAGCAATTGAAAGACATTAGGAAAGTATGAGCTGAATAGCAGCTCTGCTCACTTCACCAGGTTGTCCAGCATTTCAGCAGCTTTTGGTGTCTGAAATCTGCTAACAATCAGGGGAATCTCAGCAAAGACACCAGATCTACCAACATTCATACTATCTGTGCTGCCTTCTTCCTGTAATCTTATTGAAAACCTGTCTTACTAAAACTAGATTCAGTTGGGCTGTTTCAATTTGTAGAAAGAGCACTTCACTAGTAACCTCACTTAAAAAGACAACATTATAATATGCTAGGAATTTGGCTATGAGTTTGGTTACCTATGCAGGCTCCTTGGTTTGATGAATGTCTCTTCTTCTACAAGGTTGTGACTACAACATTTTTCATCAATTAGTTTTACAATGAAGAATTCCTCTGAAACACAGTACTGGACTAGCTTATATTTGGGTAAAAGCCACTTTGGCGTTAGTCCCAGAAAATGAGAATATTTTAACAACCTTTGTTTAACAGTCACAAAAATATTCCTACATATGCACAGTCAAAATAGTCGAGAAAAGCATTATGAGGAGATTTTTGGATGTCTTGCACCTCTGTTTCAAGGATGCACCCTATGGACAATGTTGTCTGTGTTTCCTCAGCCATCTGAAAAAGAATCCCAGTAAGAGATTTTCCTTGCCTTGATCCCAGTAATTAGCATTAGCTTACGTAACTTTGTCAGTCAAAAGACATTTGTCCATTTTTAGTGGAAATTAACATATTTCTTCATCAGGTGGGTTGGGTTCTACTCTCAGAGGAGCCATACAACATCCTGTGAGATTCTCCACATGTGTCAATGAGATCTGTGAAAGTTTGATGGACTACTTTGATGTCTCATCATTCTGTCAGTTCCAAATGTGCTTGTGATATTACTACAGAGAAATGCAATTTAATTACAGCATCTGCTTAATCCTATGTGTCAATCCTGTGTGCTGATAGCACTTTCTGATGTTCATGTTGACAAGATTTTCAGATTTGGTGGAACGTCTAGTTGAAAAGAGCCCTTTTTGGTTTCTAGTCATTAACAGCGTGAAAATACTGTCACGATTCCCTTAAAAAGTAGCTGATGTTCTGGGGCTTTATCTTCAGAATGGATTTTTTTTTCTTTCTACTGTAACCATGATAAAACAATCTCAGAAAAAGAAAGCATGGGATATAGGGCAAGAACAACAGCTACCGTCAAGAAAACATGAGTTGCCACCAGCTTGCATAAACTTGCTAAACTCTAGCTCAGGCACTGGACGTGGGCATTTTCTCTGATTCTGGGCTTCTGGGAACATATTAAGGTAGCAAAGTCTTTCACTAGAAGCCTTAGGACCCCCACATCCCTTAGTCCTGAAATGAGCGTCTATTTTTCCAAGCGTTTTCTAATTTTTTTTCATACTCCCATATTGAAACTGTGGACCCTTCCTCTTCCTTCATCTTTCCTTCCCTCTTGTTTTCTCATAACAGTGGAGCTAAAAGAGTCACAGATGACTTTCAAGACCATCACTCTATTAACAGACAGAAAACAAAGTTTATCAATATGTCCCAGGGGATAAAAAACTCTCAGGATTTTGTCAGGCTTATCAGAGTTGTTCTGATTCTTCTGCAGCCATGCAGGTAGTGCACATGCACTTTCCTATGTTAATTTCATATGAGAGAGGGCTTACTTCACAAATTTCTGCTTTCTAAAGTTCCCTCTACCAACCCACTTTCAGGTGAATTTCCATACTGACTTCAGGTCCCTTAAGAAATTTCACTGCTTAGATATAAGTTCATCTGGGAGAAAGGTCTGTTGGGATTTTTAGCTCCTAGCTCATTGTGCCAGGATACTTCTGTTTGAACTAAACATCCTCTAGGCTAATAAATTTTGATTGGTCAGCATTGTTAGCCATCTGCTCCCATCCCTTGGGATTCCAGTCCAAGATGGAGGTTGAAAGACAACAAACCAAATCCCCCAACAGGTACAGTGCAATACAGTTTGTACTCAAAATAGTAAGCACAGAAGAAGCTGGTGCATAGTATTTGATAAAGACATACATGGACATGCACTGGCTTTTCACATGGTCTGCTGACATATTATGAGTGACATGGTAGCTATAATTAAAGTTTTCTAGCACTTCTCAGTATAATATATTGTTTTCAGTTGTTTGTATATTTACCGAAGTTTAACCAGTTGAAAAAAGCAAGGAATGGACCTTAAAAATCGGAAGAAAGAGACACAGGATAACCTGAACCATAAAAGCAAAAGTCTTTAGGACTCTCATATATTTGGCTGGCAATCCTGAAGATCTATATTCCACTGCTGTCAGCAAATAAATTGCTCTGAGGAACAAAATAAATATATTTATCTCTAAAACTTAATTAGAATCATCCACATGTATTGCTGCTAGTCAGTTTTTAATTGAAATAATAGACTACCGTGTGATGAAGCTACCAATCTGAACTTTATTAATTACTTATGTAGGTAACATATCATTAGTTGGTGTCTGTTTTTCTTTCCTTGATAAATTCACACATTCAAAATTTTCTGAGCAGTCAGCATAAGACATACTGGATTAGGTTTGTACAATTTACTGTTACAGTGCATGTCGGGTAGAACTCTGTTTTCACCATAGCATAGTTCTGAAAAGAGGTAAAAGAGGAGATTAATATATATTTTTTAAACTCAGTGTATGCTTTAAATGGTGGATGGTGAATAAGACCTTAGGCTATTACACTGATGAAAGCAAATAATAAAAACTGTTTATTTGCCAAATGAGATATAGCTTTTTGGAAAACATAGGATGTTTCATGGTGTACACAGAAAAGGATGTGTTAAATCTACAGAGGCAACCAAGGACTTGGCCTTCCTTAAATTCTGGATAATTGATTTTGTAACCTCAATGTTCACATGATACAGAATTGTGGCTGTAATGCACTACAAGCTTGCCATAAACATCTGTTTTAATATGATAGTTTGGCAACATAATTTTGTAGTGCTATTTTCAAGATAAAGCACTTTGTTTCTTTTATATCATCTGGTAAGAAGCTATATGGTCTTATAGGAGCTCTGTCTTGCTTGAAATGGAGGGAGATTCAGCCTTAGAGTTGGCTGAATTTGCTCCTTATATGTTCAATTCTTCACCTTCATATAATGCCTGAAGGAACACACATGTTGTGTGCCTTCTTGATGTTCCTAGTTTGATGGTTATCCACAAAAAGAATGCCTCTGACATTTAGGTAGGACAACCCCCAGTAAATTATTCCAGTCTCTCACATGGAACTGGAGTCATTCAGTTCTACACAGAGCAGGTCTCAATACTTCCAAAAGAAGAAAGTCTTATCTCTAAATTTAGCATTAACAAATTGGAATACTTCCATAAATTGTGTTATTCTGTTTGACTCATATAAGTTGTGCTTTGATAAATATACATGAATTCTGAATTTGGTCCATATTCCCTTCAAATCTGGGGATTCTGAGTTTCTCTGTTAGTTGAACTGGTTAAAAATGTTTTATCAAAAAAAAAAAAAAAAAGAGCTAACAATATGAGGATAAAATGGATGTTTTCATGAAAAAGAAGCTCACTGAAAAATTCAGTTTTCATTTTAAGATAAGCACTACAAAATAGCAAAATAATTATACATTTTATTTCATTAGGTTAATAGCAAAACATTTTCCATTACTGTCCCTCCACTCCCTCAAAATACGGCGCAATAAAGGTAAAAAATATAGTAATATAAGTAAGGTGAAGAAAAAACTAACATATTATGTAAGCAAAAAACTTTTTTTTTTTTTGCAGAAGGTGTTCCTTATCAACTCTGTTTTCTTGAATTTGCTTTCCTTTCCAATGACCTTTCATTATGGATGTTTATTTATGTTCATCAATCTGACCAGGAATTAATTTATCTTACCTGTTACATGTTTGCTCATAAATGAGATAGTTGTATGAACTTGGCAGGCTTTTTTCATGAATGTCAAAGAATCCCCAGAAGACACCATCTTTTAAAAAGAGTATATTTATTACAGTTTTAACATACTCTCTTATTTAAAGGACGAAATATATTTTTCAAATAAATTAAAAGATCATTATATGGGTTTTATTGTGTACTTATCTAATATATGCCTTAACTATTTTTTCTCAGATTATCCTGGATAAAATTTAAAAGACTGAATAAGGGAAGGGCCATGTTTTCATTTGAAACAGCACTGGTTTTTACTAGTGTGTGTAACAACAGATTACATGGGTCTGATATCAGATAATACACTGCTAGCTAAATAAACACAAAAAAGAAAAGCAGCAATGACCTATCATCTTTTTATCATCTTCATGTTCAAGAACATACAGTCTCTGAGACTGTATTTCATTGGTGCTTGTTCTGCCATCAGCAAAAAAACCTATGCCATATAGCAGTGTAGTAGGAGTCAGTATTTGAGGGATATCTGGAATTTGGGAAGACTGCCTTCATGGTACTTATTTGATGACTTAAGTCAAGGACTACTATATATGGAATAAGTAAAAAAAAAAAAAATCCTTAATAAAAGAGACAGATTTTGTTTCAGAGGTTTCACATCACTAGAAAAATCAGTATTTAAAACCTGCTTTCTTTTTTGGAGGCAACAGAAGCAATTTTAAGAGGAATTTAGAAGATACAAGTTTTAACAAGGAAAGAATTGTAGCCAAGGACTGAATAATAGCAAGCAAAAAAAAAAAAAAGTTCTTTTAATGAATTGATCAAATAGAAAGAGACAATTTACTCCACAATCAGATCAAAATCTGTATTTAGACAATTTGCTAGGCTATCACATGTGACAGCAGTGCGCAAGGAGAGAGTGGGAGCTCACAAATGTTACTTTTCTCCCACATTGTATTTTCCCCAAAAAACCCCAAAACAAAACAACAAAAAGAATATTGTGTAATATTTTTTATATGGTATGGAAGAGTGAGGAAGTTTATAAATTATTCTGGTATGCTTTTCCTCGGGAGAAAACCATTCCTTTACCCAAAAAGTCAACTTGATGAGGATCACCCACTGTACAGAGCGAAGTGGTGGCATAATGCCAGCATTAATGTGTGGCTGACCATATTTTCTGAGACTTCCTACATGTTTGTACCTCAAAATCTCTGATATCCAACACAAAACTTTAAAATTATGAACCAGTGAAAAGTAAAATCTTCAGAGGATAGACTAAAAATTTGCAAATTCATGTGTAGGAAGTTCCAAATTTGTATTATCTTACAGTGGAAGACAGATTCTTAGCTTCTCTTTGTGCTTTTAATGACTTCTACTGGAAGACTGAAAAGGAAAGAAAGCAAGAAAATAGCAAGTGAAAGGCTGATTAAATAGTTTCTAGAGATACTATTTGGCTGCTTTATATTTGATTTACACTGGTGAAGTGAGCTAATCCAAAACGTAGGTAAAGTAATGTCCCTGTTTAAAACTATACAGATTTAATTACATTACATCACAGCAGATTTTACTTAGCTTCTATATTGTATACCCAAAGAATCAGAAAGATGATCTTTCCCT
>NW_009212485.1:6982-8425 GCF_000690835.1 Fulmarus glacialis
GATTTACATTGAACTTTGTTCTATGACCCTAATTGAAAGTGTTAATTAACACTACTGAAATGGGTTTTACTTGCCTCAAACATCCAGAAGACCACCTGCACACCTTAAGTGTGGCATGATAGATAAAAGGAATGACATTTCTCCTGTGGTCAGAATTTGGTATGGCTGTGAGACAAAGCAGGGTCAAAAAATGGTAGGTATTAAAAAAGAAAGAAAATGGAAGAAGACGACACTCTGAACTTGTCGCCCCTCTGTAAATGTACAATTTTATGTCCCATCCAACTATTAATCTCAAATAATTAAAAAAAAAAAAAAAAAAAAGCCATTTAAGAAATTTGAATATCCTCATAGAGGATCCTTAGCATACTGGGCATTTCAGTAGGCTCCTATCCCCACCACACAGTGATTTTTGAGTAAAGTGTCATGCTCTGGACATAAATATGCAAATGCACCATGAAAAGCTAATGTGAATTTTTGTACATCTGCAGGCAAATCATCCCACAGAGGCTGAAAAAGAGTGTGTTAGAAAGTTTCAGGTGTAGGAGCGAGACTGAGCTACACTTCAAATTCTGGACTTCTGCTGAATTAAAAAACAAAGACTAAATTTCATTCGAAACAAGGAAAACATATATGGCATGAGTGGCCCAAAGATACGTGAACCTTCTTTATATTCTACTGCTAAAGAGGATGAGCTGGTCCCAGAACAGATGGTTACACTGACCACATCATGTGAAGACATCAGCGCCCTCATGTCCGCTTAAAAAGCAGTTTAGCCTATCAGACCTCTGCTGGAGTCAGACCCCTGGGTTACAAATGACTGTTTCCACTCGGTGTTTCAGATAAAATAATGAGATGGGGTCATGAGCATCTTCCCTTCTTGCACTGAGCTGTGGAACTGAAACGGCAGTTGATGGACTTTTAGAAAGAAGAAATTGCATCCTCTTTTTTCTCCCTCTTCTCAGGAAGTGCCATAAAAAGAAACAGACCCAGAGACTTCATAAAGTCTCCAAGGAAAATTTGTTGTTGCCATTTGCATTCTCATTAAAATCTTCACATATATTGGTTGTAGATGACAGCAGAAAAGCTCAGGACAGAATGACTGATAGGTAGCTGCTCTAAAACCTCTGACTGAGTCAGCAAGAATACTTCACTGACACTTGGAGATGTGGAATTTTTCCACATGACATTACTCAAAAAGTAATCTCATTTTAAAAAATTTGGGAATCTCTCATTATATATTTTACTCCTGTTATTCAAGAGACAACAGAGATACTGGCTGCACTGTAAGGAAAAGAACATAGTGGTTTTGATATGGTTCTTTTCTAATAACAATATTTTTATAACATATATTATTGATTATATATATTTCTAAAATGGCTCCTTAGTTTCAGAAACATGTTATGCTTACATTTACTATTATAGAATCATAGAATCACAGAATCA
>NW_009212486.1:0-27746 GCF_000690835.1 Fulmarus glacialis
TGGCTGCCTGCAAGGTTAAACCACGACAATGCTCACACTAATTCCACCACGCTTTCCCAGAACACAGCCAGGCACAATTTACAAATGTAGCCTTGAATTTTATTATTTACTAATAAAATCTGGTAAAACAGTTCACCTCCTTTTCCTGGACAATGAATTGCAGAAGCTGAAACTGCCCTGAAAAATTCAAACTAGAGGTTGGACATTAATTGTAAACATGAGATCAGAACTGAACTGGGTAATTTGAATCACTTGCTTACAGACCAGTTAATAATTTTCACACACTTTTCATTGAAAACAACCATCTTGTGGCTGCACAAGCGGGTTCAGTAATTCAGTTGTCATGAGTACAATTATAAAATAAACACAAGGGACTAAATGAGTGAGTGAGAGAATGAATTTGCCAGCTGGAAGCCTTAGCAAAATGATATTCCATGACCTCAGGAACCATTCAGTACAATTGAACCTTGTCTATGCTTGGCAATATATTCACAATAAATGTAATTGACTGTTCCTCTCTGAACTTTGGGACTATATGGAACTGATCTTGTCTATGAAGATTAGATGTTCAGTAATAACTTTGCTTATGTGAGGTCTTTATTACCCTGTGGCTAGTGTGTAGGCTGCAGTATGGTTTAGAAATATTTTACATATTTTTTTATCAAGATTTTAGCTGGTATGGCTATTGTGGTCACATTCTCCCTCTCTACCCCTTCTCCCTTTTTATTCCTTGTTCTTTCATCTGATTTTTTAATGCCCATACCTTTCAATTTACATGGTTCTTTTGTGCTTTTGTGAATCATTGGGTTTTTAAAATTCATATATTCTGATGTTAATTGGATGCTCTCTACTATCAGTGACTTTACAAAGTACAGTCCACTCCCCCTGGAAAAAGATTCTTTTTCAAGTTTTCTTTGGATTAAGACATTTTCAAAGCAGAAACTAGGTGACAGACAAAAGCAACAAGAAAATAAAAGATTTCCACATATAATCCCCTTTCAGCTATTGCAAAATATGTACAAAATATTCCCTAAAGCAATCCTGAAGATCAAGCCGACACAGTATCAGTTTTCCTTCGGGTGTTGGATACCTCTCCATCAGCAAGCAGAGCAAGATGATAGCAACGGTTATGCATAAATAGGGAAATGTTTCTGGAGACGCACACTACCTGCATTTGGGGAGGAGGAAGGGTAGATCAGTGTGAAGCAGCACATAGTCCAGGGCCAATCCATCTGTGGCTGGAGCCGTCCTGGTTCTCTTTTGTCTGAAAGGAGTCCAGTTCAGGGGCTCCAAGATCACTCTGTGGTATCAACCAGAAAATATTATTAAGTGGGTACAATCAGGAGATTATCTGCAAGAGTGCAATCATAAGGCAGATGCACTTGGGGTGTCCATGTAGCTCTAGTCATTATTTGTTCTTCCCATGGTTCAGGGTGCCATAATCCATGCACTGCAGTGGGTCTGGCTATAGTATTTAACACAGCATAGCACTGAAAACCAAGAAGGTATGCTTTTAAAATAGAGAATATACAAGCTATGTGGAAGCATCCATCTGGGTAAGGGAGCAAGAAGACACAAATAGCTACTACAGCAGAACTATCCTAGAAAGTTTCCTTTCATACAGGCCATTAAACAAAATGTAGTTGATGTAAACACACCGGAAAGAAAATATTAATGTATAGTACAAAAATGCTCAAAAATGTTTAAAAAGTCCAGTTTTTCAACAATGCTGATCACTCCCAAATTCATTAACACTATTTGCAATTCCGTACGTTTCACAAGTTTTGCTTTTTGCATACAAATCTAAAAATAACAACTGTTCCCTAATACACATTCATCATATTGAGAGAGAAAGATACATATGTATGAATATAAACCCTGGATTTTTTAGAAAAAGAGACAGTCTACATCTAGCCTCCAGTCTTTGTATTATAAATATATGTAAAACTCCATTTATCTATTACTGAGGGGCTTCAATTAAAGTCCTATCAAACTTTACATTTAGATGCAATTTTCATTTAAAGTGTAACTCAAAGGCTTAGCAGTATTTAAGAGAGACCCATGAGAATTAGCAATAAGATATGTTACGTTAATTTTTGCATGGTATGTTAAAGATGGACGTTTGATTATTTAGATAAACCAACAAATTCAATACCCGTAACCTGTCTCCATAACCAGGAACTTTCTCTATCCCACAAGAAATGAAACAAATCTTACAATATTTCACTTTGATACAAACCCCACTTATCTTGCTTTGGCTTCCCAAATAGTAAAATGAATTTTAATACATTTGCTATCAGAGGAAGAAAGTACAGGAAGTGAGTGAAGCATGCCTCCCATGAAGCAAAATGGCATAGAAACCACAGTCTCACTGAGGCCTGAGTTCATCCCACCAACTGTATGGCCTTAACTGAGTGTCCCAAGCAGGCATCACACAGTCCCATGGAATTTTATTTAATTGGTGAGAAGACAGAATTCACCTCTGGAGACCAATTTAGATGGTGTGTGGGCTGCAAGTGCAAAGCAAAGGGTTTTGTGACTGATGGGTCTAAGGAAGTGAACTGCTCCTGCATCTGCACCAGCTGCAACTTTCCCAGGACTGATGCTTTCCAGCTTAAGTAAATTGCATCACTGTAACCAAAATGGGACATGCTGAAGGAATGAGTTATCATTGCTGGCGATGAATCAAAGAAGACAGGATGCAATCCTGAAGCCAGCGGGAGATAGTAGCAAGCATTTCTTGCAAACCCTGAAATATAAGAACATTATTACTGTCATAAATCGTCTACAATATTTCTCAGCACTTTGTCAGCTAAATATCTACAAAGTAGGTCACACAAATCCAAAGAAAACTTAGAATCATCAACTATCTAGCTAGTATCCTATTGATTTGTTTCTAAAACTTGTTCCCAAGAGTTTGCTGAATTTGAGATGTTTATATCCATCTTTTCTTGATTTAACAAAAGAATTTCCCAAAACTTTTGACTTCCATCTTTGTCATGTTAAAGTTGCTCTATTTCTCCGAAGTTATTTTCAACTTCAACTGAATATAAAGCACTAATGCTAGGATGAATTACAGTCTTCATTTCAGAGCTAGAGATATCCACAGAATATATTCATTTTGTAGAGCTTTTCTATTCTCTGATGCCCTACTATTAAATAGAAATGTTAGTATTCATCCTCCTTTCAGCTGCCTAAATGGAGGCAGTAAGTCACATAGACCACCTGGCATCCAACTGCTGCTCCAAAACAACACAGGTCTCCTGTAGGACCTGTCTCCTGTTCACTAGTGACACCTTGTTCAGCTACCTTAGGACATCTCAAATGGCACCAGGAGCTTTTGTTTAGATGACTGAATTGAGTCTTTTCTGACACAGTCATAGTGTGTCAGGGAGAGAAAATAAGAAATGTTTGTCATTCTAGGAATGTTTTTCGATTGATCTTAAAATATCTCCTGAAAATTAGTCTTTTTTACTGAGGGTTAGTTTTTCTATGGTGATGTGTCCTCTTGTAAGACCAAGCAGCCTTTGAGAACTGCAGCCTTGGTAAGGGTTCATTTTCCACACTAAGTAACAGCAGGAGTAAAATTGCTTTGTTTTTATCAGAGGAGTAATAATGACCTGATCTGCAAGGCACTGAGAACTAGGACAGTCTCTGAGTGACATTTTTTAGAAATTGGCTTAAACTTACCAACATATGACTTCTTTAAAAATGGCAAACCATGAGATGCATATTTCCCCAAGTAATCTGTATGCAGTTTTACACACCACAGCTATGGAAACATTGGTATTGGGACTGACTCCAGTCGTTTTCACATCCTTTAGAAGAATGTAAAGTCTTTAAGCAAATCTATTTTTCATGTTAGGCCAGATCCCAGATGTAAGCTGTCCTTTTACATTAGTGTAACTCCGTTGATGTCAATGGAGCTGCCCCAACTCCCGCATTATGCTGACCCAGTTCCCCCAGATGAGGTTCTTGGTGATTGTCTCTGTGTTCCAGGTTCTTTCCAGCTACTGCATTGCATTGTTTCTAAATAATTCATTCATTTAGGGCTTTTAAAATTAATACATTTTTATAAATCTTACAAAGCCCTTCGAAACTGCAAAGATTTCCAGAATGCTTGAACTTGCTGTTTAGTCAGTGTCAGTCCTTGTTTGTGTTGAATTTAACATTGCAGGTGACATGCTGTTTTGCTATTTACTCATTACAGCTTTATGTTGGAATGAAATCAGTACATGAAAAATCTGGAGATGATACTATAGTATAATATAATAATAATGATGATTATATAATTTAATTAAAAATATATGTGAACTTTTCTAGTGACACACTAAATTATTCTTGTTATATTCTCTCTGCATTTTTGGTAAAGGTACAAGTTGGTTCTTCTAAATTTATTCATATAACTTTGTCAATCTGTACTTGAGTGTCCAAAAATAATTTGGCTCTTGTGTCAGTTGAACATCTTGGTCCTAATGATGAGGGTATTCTCAAGACACTTCAACTCTCCCAGCTGATGTCAGCCAACAGGCATGCAGGTCAGCCAGAAAGCTGTTTAAGGACGTACACAGAAAAAGCAACAACGGGGAAAAAATAAACACAAAGAACATCATGGGCCATATGCCTTCCAGTTAATGGAATATTCCCCTATGGGAAAAAAAAAAGGCTTTAAGTATAAAAATAATTATAATGCCACTTTTGAGACCACTTTCTTACCAACAAATGTAACAACGAGATGTTGTAACATTGGATTAAAAAGCTTTTGTCACCAAAGCAGTGGTTGCCTCAACCAGTTCTAGCAATTATCCCAGTTTATCCAGTGGCTCCGTGGCAAGAAAGAGATAATTTTAAATGCTTTTACTTATACCAACCTGCCTACAACTCTTGCCGCTTCAGTGCTGAGAGAGATTTAAAGGAAATGAAAACCAAAAGAGGCCTTCTTCAGTATGTTGGTTATTGTCTTGCCAAATCGGCCGCCTGTGTACAGAGCCAGTCTCTGTATCACTTGTGGCCTTTCCTTGGCTTCTGCTCAGAGAGTTTAGGAACTGTTTGTTGTTTAATAGAGCCCTCAGAGATTATCGTTGGCGAGAGTTATTTCTGTAAACCAGAATACATTGACTGAAAATTCTTTTACAAAGCCTTGAAATAGGAGCAATTGGATGCACTCTTGCCCTACTAAATATTCGCTGGGAAACAGTGAACCAAATTTGAGATCTACACCCCCAAATTTTTGTTCGTCATTCAGCAATTTACCACGCTCAGGAACATTGCCTCGTGTCTATGCAAAGACTTCTCAAGTGAATCAATGCTGTCATCACAGTATGAAAGTTACTCACTGTCTTGCAGAATTAGGCCAATGATAGGGGGCAGATTCCTGTGTCAAAAATAGTAGCACTGGCAACTTAACAAGAATTTGTGTTTGAGACACTGCATGGACATACATACAAACATACATGTTTACAATTACTATATATTTGTCTGGGAGTCATGCATTAGAAATTTTTCCTTTTAGTCTATGTAAGATAAAAATTTAAAGGAATTTTAAAAAAAACCACACAAAAACTCCTTTTTTGTTTGTGTCTTCAGTGAAAAAAACCCAAACACTGAAATATATTGTATAGAATGTAAAATAATCTGTTTGAGCTGAAAATAAATGTTTTTGGTGATTTATCTTTGGAATGTAATTTTTAAATAACTGTCATTTTCAAAATGCAAATGAAAAACTGAAATGTTTTCCCAAATATCAATGTGAATTTTTCTGAATTTTCTCCCTCTTTGGCTGAATTTATTCTCACAGAATCAATCCCAAATTAAGGAATCATTTTCATCTTTCCGACTGCATCTTTATGACAAGCAACTTTGCACTGAAGAAAAATTAAATGCCAGCATTACTAATCTGCGTCCACTAAATCAATAGCAGAGTTTTATGGCTTTCTGTCTTGATTTCAAAGAATAAATGCAGGCAATCTATTAAGATTACATTAATACTTATATCAATAATTTCATTATTGAATTCTTACTAATGCTTGGCACTTTAGTGAGCTGACAGCTAGAGAAAGCCATATCTCCTTATTTACAACAGGGCATAGCTGCAGAGCTGGCTCTGAGTGAGTTAGCTGAGGTATTGAAACTAGCATAGCTGCATTAATTAGTCAGTTATGCTCACCTCCGGGTGTCTGTGGTACTACTTTGTGCATATAGACACACTCTAGTGTCCAAAATAGAGATTTTCAAAGGCCTGGTCAGTTGTTTCTCACTATAAAGATGCCGGCAGAATGCCTATGAGTCAAACATTGCACTCCTGAGCCTTGCCCTTTGTGGATTCATCACTTTAAGTTGTCATAATAAGTTGTCATAAAGTTATGGTAAGTTGTCATAACGAGTCCAGGGCAAGTGATGGGAGGGATACCCTAACAAGTAAAATGATCAGAATAGATGCAAGGTATCAGACCCTCAGACGAGGGAAAGGTTTTGCGTTCTTGATCTTTTTCTCTTGCAAGACAGTGGGATACACATAGAACAAAACATGATGCAGCAGAAGCACTAGTAACAGAATCAAAACTTTTAAAATTAGTTAAAATTGTGAATCAAAACAGACTTCAGTAGATCAGCTTTGTCTAAACTCACAGACTGGGATATAATTTGGGGTATTTTTTGTAATTTTAGCAGAAATTAATTACTCACAGGAAAAAATCAATACTAAGTATTGTTTTTAGTGGAGTTAAAAAACATATATGCAGTGAATGTGTGGTCCATTGATCTTTAATTGAATAGTGTTCCAGCAAGTGAGTTTAAACAATCAAATTTCACAATTTCAAAAGTAAATCCTCTAAGTATGGCTAAATGAGGTTGGATTTTCACATCTTATTTTCGTTCTCAGACACTCATCTGATCATTGTCAAATATTTCCAAAACACACTTTGGTCACAGCCTTCTCTTGTGAATGCAAATCCATGACATACTACAGTGTCTGACAGGACTTTTCAAGGGTGTTTGATTCTCAGTTTCATTTATAATGCTTAAAAATTATATTAACCAGCTTTATAATTCTGCATTTTTTGCTGATCCATTCCATTTCATTTTCTGAAATATACTGCATGAAATACTAACTTTATTATTTTGACCCAGCCTGAATTTGTCCTGAGTCCTGGAAAATGTTCAGCTGAAGCTACCAGGACACCACAGAACACTCTGGAAAAAGAAAACTTATTTCCCCATAAATGTCAGTAAAGGCATTTCAGAATAACAAAACAAACATGATTTAAGTATTCTGAGGTCTTATTTGTTCATATCGCTCAAAAGATTCTTCAGTTGCTCTGTCTATTTGTGAACAACTATCATGAAAATATACGGAAACTACTGGGAAAATAGGCATAAATGCCTTCAGAGGCCATGCAACAGATGGAGTGTTGCTGGATCAAAGGAATATGAACACTTTCCCTCAATTTCTCACCAGCTGAGACTCTTTCAATTTCAAGGGGTCTTATGTCTTTTGGGCAGAGTATTGACTTCTTGCCCTTATTGTTAGGGGACCCACAGGATGGGTCCTAGTCCATTTTATTTACTAGTGTAGACATAGTCATAAAATCTAGGATTTGATGTCAGAGTAGTGGGGACTGGATCTGGCCGGAGCTGGGAAACCAAGCAGTGCGAAGGAGTGAGGAACCTGAGTGCCCAAGGACGCTGCAGCTGAAAGCCTAACAGATCTGCTTTGGGAAGCAAAGAAACATGAAGCTAGTGAAATTAGAGCTTGTGAGAGGAAAAAAAAAGCTGGAGTAGTTACAGGGTGAGGCACTCTTTTATTCCTTCCTCTCTTTTTCTCCTTGAATCTTATGGCCCCTTGGGGGAAGACAGAGGGTATGAAAGTTGGAGAGGAACCTATAATTTGATCTATGGGTTATTTGGCCAACAGCCCCTTTCCATGCCCAAGCCTGAATCGCTGAGAAGCCTGATATGGCAACTACAACTTGAAATCTGCCATCAAAAGCCATCCTTGAGCCCTCATGTCCTCATCGTTGCTACCTATCATGTGGTCTACATGGAGAAACTTTAACAAGAACACAGTAGTCCTATTGGTGGCAAACGCTGAATAAACACAATCTTCTGCCAATATAATCATTCCCAGTTTTCTTACTTCATGGGCCCCACCTCCTTTCAGCACCAGCAGTTCGTCTTGCCTCACTGGCACAAGCAAGCTCCTTGCGCCATCTCAAGCTCATTTTCCCCGGGGCCTTTTAGGTGGGACTCCCAGGAGAGTTAAAACCAATGCCTTGTTCGCATAGATGGCAACATAAACCCTGAATTAGACCATACCTCTGTGGCTTCAGTGTAGTATAAACATATTCAAATGATTTATCATGTATTTGCTTTTCCATTTCACATAAATAAAGCAGAACATTTGCGAAGCACACACTCTGTCAATGTTAATATAAAATCCAGATGTCCGTTTTGTCAGCCTACTGCCTTATACTGGGTGTTTGAATATCATAATTTGCTGCTGATTGGTAAGTTACTTAAGGGAACATCATGCATGTGCATGAGAGTGTATGCTGCAGCTAGCATCCCGGGTTCAAGATAATGCACAGGTGAGTGATTTCAAGTCTCAAGAACAAAAAATAACCAGCTGTTTGCATTGGTATTTCACAGAACTGTGAACATATATGTGAACTTAAAATATGCAAACAAGTGGTCATACATGAATATGCTACTCTTATTTATTCTTTAAACAGCCACATGGGGATTTACTTTCATGAAGTAGTGCTGCACTGAGATAAAGAAGTGCAACCTTCCCAATCCTTGCCTCTTCTGCCAGTTATCTCCAGGCCTTGGAGCAACTCCTGTGTTGTACATGTTTGCAACAGGATTAAAGTTCCAAGCAAGAGCAAATTTGCCCCAAGTCTCCTGTGCTGATATTAAGTTGTACATTTTGTGAGTAAATTATGTTGCTCATTTTTCATGTAATGGTCCAGTTCTGATGACTTTTCCTTGGAGAGGCTAATGTTGTTGATGTTTCAAATGACATTTTTCCTGTTGGGTAGAAACGAAAGCTATTTACCATGCAGTTTCCAAATGATTCATTCTCAAGAATGAAGAATTGCTCTCAAGGGTGCTGGCTGCACAGTAGCCACCAAGGCCAGTACCAGTAAGTACAACTTCTCTACTGAATTTGAGGTGCCAACTATGGCAACTTAAAATTAACTTTACATGGCAGTTGAGTAAGGTGGCTGCTCTGCCATGCTCTGTTCTTACCACAAACACATGACCTTCACACAGAGTGTGCTAAGCAAAAGCTGGGTACTGCAGTAAAATATCCCTCCATTCCTATTTGGAAGTGATGCTGGAGCAACATGATCTTGGCCTCAGAGAAAATATTTATTCAGCAGTACACCATACGAGGAAAGTTATGCAATATCTTATATCTTAAGATACATTGTTAACGCTCTGCCAAATTCTGATCTTAGATATGTGTGGAAAAACTCATATTGCATCAACTGCATTAGTCAAAACTGATTGGTAGGAATGACAGTAGGCTTTAGCACATCGATGTGAAATAGATTTGCGCATATATATATAAAGAGAGGAATGAATTTGCAAATACAGGGCCAAATTGAAGATTTCCCACTGATTTTTCTGGGCTTTGTTTCACACTGTAAAGTAATTTCAGGGTCAAAGGACATATACTTAGCAACGACTGCGTAAGGGAGAATACATCCACTGTTCTAACAAGCTTTTTCAAAAGTAGTTAACAATCTTTTTGCTTTTGTCATATAAAAAGTTTTGCTGAAAGAACTTTGCCAAAGTGCTACATAGCTCCAAAGCTATATCGGCTCCAGTTCAGCCAATGCTGTTACCTTGGATTTAAGTCAGTGTTAGTAAGTGCAGATTATACCTTGAAAAGGCTAGTCACATGGGTAAAAGGAGCAGGATTTTTCTCTTTTCTTTAGAAATGGAATTGAAAATTTGCTTTTAAAAAGTAAGTAACTTTCTGTAAAAGTATTCTAGTAACTTTCTATAAAAGTATTCCAGAATCCATCTGAAATAACTTACAAGAACTGAATATAAATTTTATTTCCAATAATATTAGAAATATTTTTAATACAATTTTTTCCCTGGTTTTGCAAATTTGTATTTCGTTTTCTGATTAACAGCATTTGAAAAAATCTGGTCTATGACTGGATTTGCAAGTTTTTTAGTGCATATACATGTATGGGAGAGAGCTCATATTAGAAAAGCTTAAAGCTTACCTTGTTATTTAATCAGCTCATTGTTCAACAGTAGTCAGAAAAGCAAATCAGATGTTGGCAAGGAAGAGAAAAGAAAACAGCAATTAAAAACTTTCTGCCACTGTACAATGCTATGGGGCTCTTACATCCTGAATTCTGACTGCATTTATGTTGCTTCCATTGCAAAGAGAATACAACAGCAGAGGAAAGAGGAGGAGGAGGTCAAGAAGAGGAGGCAAGAAGAACGATTAAAGGTTTGGAACAGTTTTTATACAATGAATGAAGAAGGAACTTCTACTACAAAGCAAAAGGTAAAGGAAGGAACATACAGCCCGTTAAAATAATGAGTGGTGTAGAGCAGGGAATGACTGTTCCCTGCCTTTCACTTTCCTGCACAAGATGATGTTAAAATAAGAATATCTTTAGCCTGGAACTCTGGAAATATTAAAAGTTCAAATGCTTTAAAATACCTGATTGGACAAAATATTGGGAGAAAATCTATAGTCATTAAATAAAAGACATTGCCTCTGAATGAAGAAGCTCCTGAGCAACATTCATGGAAATCATCCCTACATTCTGGGCCTGCTTTTACTCTTTGTCTTAGACTTCAACTGCTATTTAGGGATTCTTCTATAGAAAAAGAGAATATACGGGGGAGATGGGTTTGACCTGAAACAAGCTTTCCTATATTCTCCTTTGGAAACCGCCACCCAATTGAAGTCGTGGCCTGTAAATATCAATTTTCCAGAGGAGGAAGAAGGGCTGTAGTCTTCATAGGAAATGACACAAACTGCTAGACCACCAGTGTCAGTTTGGTTTAAAATGAAAAGTTAAAAGCGCAAAAGAAAGACAAGGATAAAATAACACAGGCTTGATAAGACAGACTTAGAAATCTTTATTTAAAAGATGGTAGTTTAAAGGGATAAAACTTTATCATGTTACTCCTCATTTTTCAGTCTCTGCAACAGGATTAAACAGTACATGTGGGATTACTACATGTTTGATTTTACTCATAATTCATGAAGCAATAATGCTATGCCCCAACTTTGCAACGCTTGCTGATCTCAGGAAAGATTACTTGTTGTAAGGACTGTCTGTGCAATGTTTTGGTCAATGTGGCTGAATACCTCCTTCTGTGCTGTGGGCACACGAAGCATGAGCAAGGTACTACCCACAGCTGCTTATAAATGCCTTTTAATAAACCCCCTGGACTGGAGGTCTGTGATTCTGCACTCAGTGCGCTGAATAGGACAGCTGCCATCACTTGAGTGGAAATTCCTGTGGGATTTAAATTGTTGTGGACTTCCAGCTCTTAGTTTCTTTTTTGCAGCAGAGGTTGTAGGTCTCTGTCCCTTGCTGGCATGATCTTCAGAGGTCTGGAAGCTGTTTCAGCTCCAGCGGGGACTGCATGAAATAGTGCTGTGCATCATCTGGGGCAATGTGTGAGCAATGCATCTACCTGAAACAGAATGGCTGCCAGTCTATCAGGTTTGACCCTTTTTAGCATCTGATTACATACACAACTCAACAAATACCTTTGAGAAGCATTAGTTGAGATACATCTGCAAAAACAACTGTTACGCAGTTTTTCCAGCTATAGTAATTCAAAGTACCACACAGGAGAGTACAGTATGACTTTGAGACACTCAAGAACTAATACATTTACATTTTCCTTATATATTATTCCCTAAGTTTTCCAAGTATAGTGGAATCAGTCCTTTCAGATTCCAGCATAAAAGTACTAGTGTCAACATGAAGGCCTATTAGCCAAAATTGCTCTCTCAAATTTGATTAAAAAACAGTGGTTAGGGAACTTCTCTCTCATCCCTTCACCGGTTATAAACTCAGTATAAATTCAACCTTTTGACTCCAATTAGAGGTTTGAGATTTCTTGGGAACAGATGACATTTATAACTCAATATGTTTGTCTCATCCATCTGTTCTCTGTTGGCAGGTTGTAAATTGTTAGGACACGTACTGCCTCGTCTATATCTTTGTATGTGCAGAAGAGAACAGGGTGGGAACAGTTTCCTGCTCTAATTGGTATTTAGGTTTTTCCATTGTGTGAAAGCTATACAATAATAATCTATGGATGGCTTTTTGATCTTCTCTAAACACGTTTATTTCTGTCTTCACTGAGGGTCACCTCATCAGTGGAGAGTCACAGTAAAAAGAAACAAACACTTCTGCAGACTGGAGCAATGTCAGACATAACGTATCAGACTCTCTGAAAACTGGCAGGTTCCAAAACCAGCTGGTTGTAAAAGTCAGGGAAAGTACAGAACCTGATTGGTCCTGAGATGCATTTAGTGACAGGGACATCCTCAGTAAGTGATTTAGTGGGAAAATAAATTGTTCAGCTTGTACAGATAATTCCAGTCACAAACTCAATGCCTATAGCAATATCCATCAAGCCAAAAAATGTATCTTTTTCATCAAACCAAAATTTGTTTCAGTGTAACGTATGTCACTTTTAACTGCTGTAGTTTATGTGAACCCACTGCTGGAATCAATTTTCTTTGAGAATTCTCCATTTATCAAATTTCTTTTGCAAACTGTAGTTACGTGGTTGGCTCTGGTGGTGTGGACAGTCTGAAGTTTAAAAGCAAACCTGAGGGAACAGCAAGGTGTAGAATGATTGTGCTGTAAATGCTGCTCTAACTGCAAAGGCTGAGAAAGCCAAAATAGCAATACAGCTTTTATGGAAATCAAACAAAAAATTAAAGAATGCACTAATCACCCTAGGAAAAATTATTAAGGAGTCAAGGGATGATATTGTTGACAAGGCATCAAGCCAAACAATATTTGTCCAAAGCTGATAAGGAAAGAGGGGTTAGAAATTGGAGAAGCTTAAGCAGATATTTTTATGATTTTGCTTAGTACAAGCAAGATCTCCAAGGACTGGGCCATGGTTAGCATAACCCCATTATTAAAAAAGTGGTGTAGGGATTTACTTAGAAATTATATATCAATGCATTTAGCCTCATATGGGACAAAAGTGTTTCATGAGATCAAATAAAGATACCCTTGGAAAAATCGACAGCCTGAGAACAGCCACATGTTCTCAGGAAGTGGAGATCATGCTTGAGCTGGTTGGAATTCCTGGCGGATATTATTACTGCAGAGGTGTGGGGTGATTTGCTAGAGTGGCAAATAAAAAACACAGAATTTGCACTGTGGTTATTCAGATATTTTGATCATATAAACACCCTAGAACTTTAAACTGATGTGGGTGAATGTTCTTTGCTTCAGGGATGAGTGAAACTGGTTAATGAAATTAAAGGTGTTAAACTCTTTTGGCTTAAGATTTTTAAGCCATTATCACACTTACACCTTGCATTTAGGATTCCTGGGATATTGTAGGATTGGACACAATGAAAAAAAAAAAAAAGCATTTGTGAATACTCCTGTTTCCGCACTATGAAGACCAAGAGAAGTGCAAGAGAAACATGAGGCAAAAGTACTTTAAACCATTTTAGAGTTTCTCTAAACTGTATTCTGCCACCCAGAAGAGCCAGCAGAGCAGCAGAAGAATGGTGTAGTTCACTACAGTAAATGGAACTTTAATTTGGTTTGCTTAGTTTGTGAACATGAGCATTGTTTAGTACAAGCTTAGCAATGTTTTGCAATGCTCTTGTGTAAGTCTGTTTAAGGCTAGAATCACTTTGAGATTAATGGTTTTGTTTTTCTTTTAGCGCACCAAACCACAGCTGACCTACTGGGATCAACTGATTCCTTTTTGGCTGCCAGTGGTGAAACATATTCAGGTAACTTTTCTTGGAAAAATGGGATATTAGATGAGCACACAGAGAGGAGCCAGCTTCAGAGAATACTGAAGTTACAGCTCCAAGAAGAACTTCTTCAGGAACCATAAACTTTGCAACTTGGATGACTGTTGTGATTTCATTATCACCGCAAAATTCCCAGATTGTATGGATTAGACAGAAGAGTTAGCAAAACGAACAACTGTCAAATGAAAGCTTTCCAACAGACCTTAAGGAAAAAGCTTTAACCATCAAATCAGATTGGGAGTAAATTATTTTATGAGTGACATGGGATTACAATAAGTCAAAGTAATAGCTAGATTCTCAAAATAATGTCCCAAGTTATTCTAAAGTTCAAGAAGGGCAACGAAGCTGGTGAAGGGTCTAGAGAACAAGTCATATGAGGAGCGGCTGAGGGAACTGGGACTGTTTAGCCTGGAGAAGAGGAGGCTGAGGGGAGACCTCATCGCACTCTACAACTACCTGAAAGGAGGTTGTAGCGAGGTGGGGGTTGGTCTCTTCTGCCAAGTAACTAGTGATAGGACGAGAGGAAAGTTGCGCCAAGGGAGGTTTAGACTGGACATTAGGAAAAACTTCTTTCCTGAAAGAGTGGTCAGGCCTTGGAAGAGGCTGCCCAGGGAAGTGGTAGAGTCCCCATCCCTGGAAGATTTTAAAAGACGTGTAGATGAGGCGCTTAGGGACATGGTTTAGTGGGCATGGTGGTGTTGGGTTAACGGTTGGACTTGATGATCTTAGAGATCTTTTCCAACCTTAATGATTCTATGATTCTATGATTCTATGATTCTATGATTCTAACTCTTTATGTATTGAAAATACTGGAGACTGTTACTCTAGAAACAACAAATACATGTAATAGGCAGATTTTAACCTGTATATCCTAAATAATTTCAGTTTTGAAATGAAAAGAAATACAAAAAGGCAATCTATAAATAGTGGTTGCCTCTTCAATATTTATTTTAAACTATTGCAATGAAGCCTTTACTCCTGACTGAAAATTAAGGTTGCTGTTCTCACTTAAAGTAAATGGGACAACAGACAATGAAATATCCCTTGCCTCTATATAAAAAAATAAAATTTGTGTTATAACATGCAGGAGAAGTGAAGATGTAAGATTTTTTCTTCTTCTCTAACTGCTATCAGGATATCTTCAGCAAAGTTAGTCCTATCTCTGTCTCCCAGTTTTTTAGGCTTCTTTGAATGAAGGATCTCCCACACATCTCTCTGTCAAATGGCTACTAGTCTTACCAGGGAAAACAAGTAACTGTGGAAGGCGAGGAGCATTTCTGCTCTCTTCTTGATGGCACAGACTGGGTTCGGTATGTGCCAGTAGTGGTGAATGGGAGCAGCACTATCCCTAAGGCTTTGGTGAAGGTTTCAGATGAATGCTGCAGCTGCTGTGGAAATTTTCTTACTCGGCATCAGGCTTAATCTTAGTCAGCATGAAATCTCACTGAGGCTCACTCTCCCCGAAAAAGCCAAAAAATCTAGGGGTACGCTCCTATGTTCAATAGCTATTTTGCGAAGTTCTTAGAGTTGAAATTGTGACTGCTAGTGATTCTTATTTTCAATTGAGTCACTGAAATGTTCCCCAGATTTTCAATTTAGCACTAGACTTGTTTTTTTGGCCTTGGATATATTGAAACTGTTAAGCTTGTTAGAAGTAGATGTTAGTCCAGATGAAATTGAAACCAGATTTCTGAAGCAAGGAGTTTAAAGTAACAAATTATTGACACATTTCATTACTTCCACTACAGTCTAAAATATTGGACAAATAAGTAATATAAATTCACAGCTTAGATAGCTTTTGGAACAAAGGGAGGCCATGAATTCTTTATGGTCAAACACGATATCTAATCACTCAAGTAACACCACTTTGCTTAAAACTGCAGATGTCATTTTTGGACTAGATTTTATATTAGGGTTTTTCTGATGAGCAAAATTTGGATGATTTCTTTTGTTATATGAATTATCCTGTGTTACTATCTGACATCTATTGTTGTGGGGTGGGAAGCTACAGAAAACTTGGCTTCAGTTGTACTGCTCTAATGGCTTAATTGTAATTTAGAACAGAAAATGGCAATGTCGACAGATCAAAGTCTTCTCAAAACTCAGACGAATTCCTTGGATACTCCAGAGATTTGTACCCACATTGGATCAAATTATCTACAATTCTTGCAATAATCATTTTATGTCTGTCTATAAACACAGAACTGATGCAAGTTCCCGCTTCTCTTAACACCCTCATGTATCCAGCATCAGGAGAGGCTGGCTTAGTGTGCAGTCCATTTACATAACTTTCTGTGTCCAGCAGATTTCATACTGCTTTATTAACCCATTCAAGAGCTGGCCTTACATTTGACCAAAAGCAGTGAGAAAATCAGTGTCTTGTCTAGACAATACAGAACACCAGAACTTTGTTTTGTGGAATGCATCTCCTTTTTCATTGAAAGAAGGGGCAGACTTTCAGGAGGCTACGGTGAGATTTGTGCTTTCCCTAATTATGACAAATTTCTTTTCCATGTGAGCTACCTGATTGAAGGTGTGCAAACTTTCCCACAATTTTTTTCAGAAACCCAATAATTATTGCTTCTTATTTATATTTAATTGTTGATTTCCTTAGTGGAATTTGGGGGTGGAAAAGGAGGAGTCAATAAAAAATCAGAATTCTTCCACCATAATACCAAAATATGTGGATCTTTCATTGGAAACCCAAACATTTCATTCTGAGGTTTTCAGTGAAACCACAAATATTTCTAAAAAGAAATCTCCCTGCCCTGAATATTTCTGTTTAATAGCAAATCTTCTGTGAAAATCCTTGTTTTGTAGAAATAGACTGGCATGTTTTCCATGTTTGGTTGTAGTGGAAGGAATTTTCAGTTCAAATTTTTTAAAGCACCTTGGTTAATTACATCATTCACCTTTTTTAGACTTGGAAACTTTACAAACCAAATCTAGAATAAGTATTCGATACATCAGTCCTTTATATAGTAATATACTTCATGGTATCATAGAAATTTTATATATATTTGGCCAAGGCCTGTGAAGTATAAAAATATAAATTGCCTCAAAAGAATTACTTTAGAGAAAGCTGATCAATGTAGGCTACTAACATTCCAGGTGTTAACATCAACCGAACTAAACAACAATTTAGCTACCATAACAAGGAATAAAAGATAAGAAGAAATATTCTTCAAAACTTGGTACAAAACTACATTTGAACATAAAAAATACCCTTGCATTCTGCAGCCATACTCTTCTTTTTACAGAAATTATTTGCAAAACAGACAAATTACTAGAGATGAAAAACATATAAGTTTCAACTGTGAGGTATGAACCCATTTCTATTTTATGTCCTACTTTATGTATATATGATGAGTATTGCCAAACCAATAAGCAACCAGTTCACAAAAGTTTGATTCCCTTTTTTTCTCTAAGTAATAAGCTGCCCAGAAAAAAATAGGTGAATAAGAAAATGCAGCCTGACACAATGAAAGAGAATTCTGCTGATATGAGTTCTGACACTCAGGAATTAAAGAAAGCTAATTGTTATCGTTTCATTTTATCCTATTTGAAAGGAAATAATTTTTGAAAGTTCACGACAAAAAATAAGGTTATTCAGCTAAGGATGAAGCCGTTAAGAAATAATTGGTTAGAATTATTTTGCACCATCTCCTGAGAGATAGTTTGTATATGCTGTCACATATATTTTCTGTACACAGACATGCATGGGAAATATGCTTGCATGTAGAAGACCGCTGCCCGAATATGGTATTACTTATTGTAGGCCACCCACAACAACCCTGCATTGAAGTAACTCTTCACCACCAGCAATGATTCAGTTAACCTTTGATTAAACACAGGAATTTAAACTATGAAAAGGTCTGAAACCTGACACAGTCCTTTGACACCTCGGTGTCTGTCATTAAAGATAATCCTGCGTTAGGTACTGATTTCTGAAAATAGAATTAAACTACTTTGGTTTTCAATCTTAACCCTTCCATATTACAAATGTAACCCTGCTGTGTTAGGAGACTTCCTGAATTACTGCTTCTCCTTTCAAGTCTGTGTGTTTGTGAAGGAGCTTTGGGGGGAGCACAGGGGCCACCGAACACAAATGAAGAGACTATCTGGGTTGTAGTGATCGGTGGACCACAAAAAAACCCGGATCTTCAAAGTCTGATCATGCCCCATCCTTCCTTCGCTTTTTCACACTTTGTATAGAGTGAGACATAGAATCAGAAAGACAGGTAACATCTTGTTTGTTGGGGGTTTTTTTTTGTTTTGTTTTGTTTTTATCTTTTCTTTGTCTGAGCATCACCAACGCCATGACGCTATTTTAATTTTGTCTCTGTGGAGATTGCTCCATCTTTTGCCATGGTTTCTGGTAGGTAGGTCCTCCCTGTGATGGAGGCCCTGGGATGATCCAAAAGGCCCATGCTCTCAGATATGCTTTTACTCCATTTTAACTACTAATTTTTTTTCCCCTCTTCCTCAACTCTGTTTATCCAAGTTACTAAGAAAACCTTGGTGGGAATCTCCTGATATTTCCTCAACCTGCTGTTCTTTTCCTCTGTGCTTTGCATTAAACACTGGCAAACAGTGACATGGTTTTATTTTGCAGTGGTTGTGTCTCACCTGAATATACAAAATAAAATAAAGAAGTCAGAGGAGCACAACTCAGCAGCAGATTTCCACTGGAAAATAATTCGTGGGGAACCAAAGTTCACAGCCTATGAAATATGAGAAAGTCTTCGGATTTATACTGTTTTTGAGAAATTGCCCATCAGTTTTTTGGGTAGGTCGTGCACTGCAGCTGAGCTGGAATAAGTAGGGTCCTGGCTGAGAATAGCCCAGGCACTGGTGGTCCTGCAGACAGCTCTTACACCCCTAATCACCAGCAATGTTGCTGGGGAGGAGAACATCACCCCACAAGGGGACTGATCTTGGAAGTACAGCAATAGTCCGGTCTGAGCAAACAAAGCAAACCCTGGCCGACAGCAGATAACTTCTCTTGAAGATAAACGTGAATGCTGACCAGACTCCACAGGGGACAGTGCCCTCCCCAGCGCTCTCTAAACCACCCCGATGCCCTGGGTGCTGGAGTGCCTACCAGTTTTTCCAAGGCACTGGCAAACACTTATGTGACTTCTAGAGACAAAACTTTTCTTTTTTCTTTTTCCCCAGCAGAAGCTCATCAGTATCCCTTGTCAGCCTGTACCCTCCTGGCAGTGCATGTAGCATGTTCCTATTCTCCAGCTACTCACAGCAAACTGAAGGGAAAGAAAAGGGAAAGAAGAGGTCTTATGCTGTTTTCTTTTAGCTCCATGATGTATGGGCACGGAGCCCATGAGGGACAGCTTGGTCCTTGGCAGGTCTTCAAGTGGCACCTACTTCACTTTGTCCCAAGGGGCTGTAGTACAGCTGCAGCTTCCTAAAATTAAAGCCCATCTTGCATGTCTCTCTCTAGCTAAATTTCTGGTTCCTCTTCACAGGTGTCATATGAAGGAACAGTTAAAAAGTTTCAAAATTATTAGTTGCAACAGGGCTGTTGAAAGTTTCAGTGTGCATGGAGCTGTTTTAGGATCATGCCCATATTAAGATTTTTAAAGCATTTCCACATGCACTTTCTAGGAGGGGAAGAAAAAAAAAAAAAAGAAAGACAACTTAAGGACGCTTCAGTTTAAAGCTGATCAATGTAAACAAGGAAAGATAGCAAGGGTTGACAAGACTCCCTCAGCGATGTGGCCTTTATGGAAGGAGGAAGGTAAAATCTTACCCTTGTCAGTGAAATTTGTTTCGCAGTACCAGAGAGGGCATTGCATTTTGGCAGTGTCCTGCTGGCTGAGTATTAGTGCTGTTTATTGTGCAATCGTTGTTTCTCATAACAATGTGCAGAGCACTAACTAGAGACAAATACTTTGGGATGCATACGGTAACCTGATATTTCCTGGTGGAATACCAAGTTTATCCCTTCCATGACACTCATAATTCAATCACTGAGCACCAAAGATTTCCCTTACAAATTAGATCTGTTTGATAATCCATTAAGTGTTTTGACATACTTAATATGTTGCTGTTCATGTCACTTCCTGGATAACAGTTTAATATGGTGACTTGCAGATGCCAGCAGGAGAGTCAGAAAGGTGAATGCATAAACGGAGTTCCTCTATGTTCCCATTAGTAATGCAGGAACCTGTTGGACTCCAAAATCCTTGTTTTCCCTGCCTTGCTATTTTGCGTAAAAGCCTTGTTGAGTGTTGTTTCTGACAAAGAGAATACAAAAAGAAATAATGTCAACTAGCCTTTCCTGAATTCATTTTTGTGGAGAAAGGAGAATGTTTTGTTTTGTTTTGTTTTGTTTTAATTTACATTATGTTCCAGATTAAAGGCCACAGATTCAGGATCTATTTTGATAGACACTGAACCTGCCCCAAAGTTATAGGAGCTAAAAGCATCAGGAGACATAGTGTTAAAACCTTCAGAAAAGGTATAGCCAGTGGGGTAATTCAGTCCCTATTGAAGCAGCTTGACTGTCCATGCAATCATAAATGTTAGTACTTCAAAAGGCTTTACATTGACTGTGTTATCTAGCTTCTCTTGCCTTTAGTAGGAGTAGGATTGCTCTGCACTGGGACATTCATTTTCTCTTATTCATTAGGTGTGACATGCTCTGAAAGTACTGGTTCCTGGATGTGCTCTTAAAAGAGTAGACAACTGGAAAATATCCTATTTAAGAAATCTGTGGCATTAAGTACAAAGCTGGGCTCTCCACAACAGGCTGACATTAAGGTTTTTTATAAGTCAATGAACAGACATGTACAACCACATCCTCAAAACATTTCAGTGCCTAACTCATAAGTGGAAATGTCTAACTAGACACAAGCATGAGAAATAATGATGCTGTTTTGGGTCCCTTCAAGTATATATTAGTGATCCTAAGAAGGGTTGTTTGAGTTAGTGTGGGATGTGGTGCCTGAGCTCCTTCATAGCGAGAACTTCATCCGACCCAAAGAAGACGAAGAGTGGGAGGAAGGACATTAGTTCCATTTTCAAGATGGAGCCCCAGGCTCCCCGGTCGCATGCAGAGCAGATAAGAACAGAACCGCAGTCCCAGGGCACAGCTGCCATGAAAAATGACTTTTCAGCCACTAAAACTCCATTCAAAACACTGCTTTTTCTCATGGTATATACTGGGTAAGCCAACGTTTCTTTACAGCTGAGGTGCTCAGACTGAAATCTTCACTGTGTGTGTAACACAGCGCCAGCTCCTCCATGCTGTACCACAGGCACCGTGTAAACCTGGATGTGGAGCTGGAGCACCTCCTGGGCAGCCACGAGCAAAACCGTGTTTGTCTGTCATGCTTGTGGCCCATGGGTAACCAAATTGCTTCTGGTTTTGTCTCATCTGCATTCATTTTTATTTGTTCAGGGCTGCTAAGTTCACAGCTTTTGAAACTCAAAGTGGACAAAAGGGCACGAACAACTGCTTTCTAAATATTGATTCACTTCTGGTTTCTGTAAGAAAATGACATGGAGTCCTACCAATATCTAAGGTTATCTGTGGCCTTGTGACCTGTGAATCATAACCTCAGTGCGACTCTTGTTCCAACACTGGAAAGTGAAAGGTCAGAGAAACGAGATAGCTTATGTATGGCAACAGGATTAGCAGTTTGGGCTGCTCTGAAGATATTAATTTGAACCATCTTATGGCCAATATCACTCAGGTGCACTTAAAAGGAAAAAAGGAATTCTTGAACTCTTGAAAAGACACAGTATTTTTGTATTGCTAAATATGATTCCAGAGTACATAAAGGCACCAAAATGAGCTGATTAGTTGGGGACTTAAAAATATAAAATTAAAAGGATATATCTTAATTTCCTGATGAATTATTCCTCATGAGTCAAAAACCCTATTGCCATGTGATTCTTGGACCATACAATAAAACCAGAGTGTGAGAGAGAAATTAAAGTCTTTCAGGATAATGCATTATGCATAAGTTGGCTAAATTTAGGTTGGAAGAACAAACTGAATTCTTGCATTTACAACTGCTGAGCATTTGTCTTGAAAACTATTTTAATGTGGGGTTTTTTAAATATAGTTCAGTTCCCATCTCGAAGTATAGCTTTTTTTTCTTTTTTTCTTTCTTGGGCCTCCTGATGTGTGCTCCATATACATATCTCTGGTCTAGTCAAATTGTGGTAAACACAACATGACTTTTTAGAATGGTTTTGTGTGATTCCCCTTTCTCCATCACCTATGGTTTTTGGAGCAGCTTTTGATGCTATAAATACAATTATTTTCCTTAGGGAAGGTCTACACTGCTATAAAACCAATGTATTTTTAATCCATGTGGGATAAACAGAAATCAGTGGGAGTTCAGTACTTTTAAAACTGAAAGCACGTACCTAAATATAGACATAACTTTGGCCATCCATGCTGGAGGTCCTAACCATTTGTATTAGTCCCTTCAGTTTCTTTTTTTTAGATCTTTCATTGTGTGTTTAGTTGATTCTGGCAGTGAATTGATCCTTGGAAAAGCTTCTTTTTGAACCATAGGTGGCAGCAGACAGCAGAAACCTCAGAAATAAGGGCTCCTCTGCATCTCTGAGTGAGCTGAGATGGCAGGATAGCTTGCTTTGTTGTAGGACGAATTCTCTAACGTTTTCTCCACACATCCAGTGGCTATTTAAACTACATGTTTTATATATTCATATTATACCTAATTGTACTGAAAATATAAGCATTTTTGCTTTTTTTTCTCTTTTCATGTGTAAAATGTTAACCTGAACAGGTTAGTCACCTTATAAATCTCCTTTGATTTCCTGCATTATCCATTGACTTGCAGCAGGATCATTTAATCTATTTTAGATTATGTCAAACTGAGGCAGTTTTTCTGATCTAGTCTTTGGGCTGTGGGGCAGCTCACAGTGGCCAGAAAGGAGATTCAGGAGATGCTGGTGCAATGTGTATTTGCACAAGTCACACAATGGAAAAGAAGCAGTGACAGAGCTGCTGGCTCCTGCCTAAACCTCTGTTAATAAACCCATAGTCACAGTCACAGAGGTAAATTTTCCATCTCTTCATTTTACACTGTTGGGTACTCAAACCTGCTCTTTCTTATAAATTTAGTTTTACAACACAAAGTCCAATGTATTTATTATTGTCTTCTCCCAAAGCCTTGAAAACTCTAAACAAATGCCAAAGCTTTTATTTAAAAGACGTGTAGATGAGGCGCTTAGGGACATGGTTTAGTGGGCATGGTGGTGTTGGGTTGATGGTTAGACTCGATGATCTTAGAGGTCTTTTCCAACCTTAATGATTCTATGATTCTATGATTCTATGATTCTATGATTCTACGATTCTATGATTCTATGATTCTATGATTCTATGCTAAAGGCGAGGGAGTATATCAGTCCTCTGTGAGAGACACTAGACATATCTCCACCTACATGTTTAGAGAACTGCCTGTCTCCTCCTGTGGTAAACCTAGCATTAGTTTCTTCATCTAATAAACAGAATAAATTAGTCGAAAAGCCTTTGGCTAATGAGACCATATTTATTAAAATATACTGACACATATTTGTATCACCTTTGGCTTGTGACCAGGCAGTCTAACAGCCAGCACCTTCACTCCACAGGGGCTGCTTTACTGTGTGCACAGCCTGGAGGTGGGCAGAGGCATCACCTGGTGAGAAACTAGCATCACGGTGGCTCCTGGGCCGTGCTTCTCTCCACTCTTGGGACAGGGAGCTATTCCAGGAGAAATGGGTAGGAGGGAAGCAGGGGGGGCTGACCACTCCCCCATTGCCTGGACTAGGGTACAGATAGCCCTGATGTGGCTTTCAGCCAGAAAGGTTCAGGCAGCTGCTGCTCAGTGCGCAGGGTTGGGCCAGGATTTGTGGGACCCAGGACCTGCACTGATGTTGCTCCAAAGAGTTCCAGATTTTCTGGAAGGACTGAACAAAACCCCTCTTGGAAGGACTGAACGAAACCCTTCAAAAAGGACAGTATTGGTGCCTGGCAGCGTGATGCTCACTCCACATGAAGACGGAGCAGAAGATTGGAGACAAGAACCAATGCATGAGCCCAGGAAGAGAATTTTGCCTGGGGGTTTTACAGAACTAACAGGACTAAGTGAAGCTATCAAAGAGAGATTAAATAATCATCTCTGCTGGATGAAAGATGAACTCCAAAGCAGAAGCTTTTAAATTTAAAAAAAAAAAAGGGAAAAAAGAAAGGTTTGCTTCAAAACAAGAAGAGTAAAATATATATCCAGGAGTTCTGCTCCATTACTCAAAAGAAAACAAAACAGTGGTTCGACAATGCAGCTGAACAAAATCAGGTCTGAGATCTGTAGTTTCCTTCAGAGCAGACAATGATTCTAAATATAAGCATGAGAGGGATGCAGAATGATGGAGATCCACATCTTATAGTGGAAGAGTAAATATTATCCAAAGCTGATTTATCTACTGGTGGATTCTTGTCTCATGCTAAAAGCATGAACTGTTTCTCAGGCAGTATGTTACCAAAAGTTCCTCTAAGAAGGGACTGCTTTTTAAGTATTGCTTTAGATTCTACAAGATGTCAGTGTATTGCCATTGCATTGTAAATATTAAATAAAAGCAGAAATTAAAACAGAATAAAGCAGAAAAACAGGTGACACTGTTCCTTTTAGGCTTTGGAAAATTAATTGGATACTAATTCTCCTCTAATAAATATATTAACAGATTCCTCTACCTAATTATTCTTCATTTTCCTCCTTGTCCTGTGCTTTCATCTTTATCATTTCTCTATACTCTTTCTGTAAGACTGACTTCCTTCTTTTGCTGGCCTTGCCCTTAGCTTCCTAATCTTATTCCTTTGCTTTCTTAGCTGTATTATCCTATAACAGCCATTTTCTCACTCTTCCTCCACTCTTTCTTACCCGTCTCAGCATATCAAGATTCCCCAATTTTCCTTTTTCTTGTTTCGGAGTTTTTTCCCCTCCTTTTCCTACTGGGCTGAAGCACATGCCTATGAGTTACTCTTCTGGGGTCCTATTAGGGCTCCTAGGGATGACCTGGCAAAGCATGCATTTTCTGTTTTGGTAGAAAGAAGGTCCTCTGTGTGCATGTGCCTATTTCTCCCTCCGCGGCCTTGCAGGGCAAATGACTGTCAAGAAAGGTTCCTTCCCCATGGTTTGGCGGGGACTGACTTTACTCTCCCCATAGGTGATGTGGTTGTGAACACAAACATCTGCAGGTCTTTGGTCTTCTCTTAAATGTGGTGCTTGCCTTCCTGTGACTACTTCCAGGCAGCAGAAGGCAAGCATGGCCAGCAGTTTAAAAGGAGGCACAGGGGACCTATTAAAGTGGGAGAAAGTTGAGAAGCATAATGAGAAAGAAAATTTATGGTAACACTTTGGGGCTCAAGATTCTTTCTACTAAAACACAGGGCTGGTGTCTGGGCCTTCATGTACTTTAATGTATCATATGTTTTTTGGGGATCATATTTACTGTATATATCCATTCTTCAATTTTCTTTAATTGAACTCACTGGTTCAGAAAACTGCACAGACCATTTATATGGAGAATAAGGTCTGCTCCCAACAGAAATTTTAGCTAGTGGAAGAATAGAGGATCTAATTTCACAAGATTTTGGATGGACATAGGTTCTATTTCATTATCAGTACTCAAAATTCACACAACAGAATATGGCATTTTCTAAAGGAACTTTTCCATTTTTAAAGGACTTGCTACAAAGGTATCTTGACATAACCATAAGCAGCATGTCTTCTCAAAGATCCATACTAAATTGCTCCCTGTGCAAAAATTAAAAAAGCACACAGACAAATAACACCCCCCCCCAAACATACAAAAGCAAATGAGACCCATAGATTCCTGCTCATATGAGCAGGAGTCAGGGAGAGGCAGATTAGGTTCGGACACTCCTGGAGAAGAAGGGGGTTCCTACACTGTGTGACAGACGTGGCACAGGAAATACGGAGCTGCTATGTCTCACGAGTAATCCCTTCCCTTCAACTCTTCCCTATCTGTCTGTCTTTTCCCTCTCTTCATTACAGTCCCATATCCCTGTCTGTCCTGCTCTTGCTCCCCTACCTTCCACATGCTATCCCTTAATCCTGTCTTCCTGCTGGCGTTTGCACTTTTCATTTATTTCATTTTTGGTGCTTTCTGGATTTTTTTTTTTGGCCTGAAATTACAGTTCCTCTGGATGAAATTTTAAAAAGGTCATTTTGGCTGGCTGTGTCAAGCTTTCTTCAGACTTATGGATTTGTGTGTGTGCGTGTGTGTGTGCACACCACAGGTCAGAGTCGGGCAACACTGGCAGCATCAGCTGCATTCGGGGTTACTGCCTCTCTCCTCAAGCTGTCCAGCTCATGTAAAGGCCGGTAGGTAGGAGTGCTTTCTGGCACAACTGCAGCACAGTCTGGTTGTAAATTAAGCTTGATCCTACCTAGAGAGTTAAGCTCTTGTTGTGATTGCTGTTTCAGTTTTGTTCTTCCCAAAGGAGAAGTGAGTGCTGTGCCAATCCCAAACGAGGTTATTTGAGGCATAGTCAGAGCTGTGGTTTGAGCTGCAGTTCTGCAGAGGAGAAAGTTGTTATTATAGCTGGAAGGGTTTTTTAAGGAACTGTGTCTTGGGAACCTGTTGTACAGATGATTTTAAATGTAGGTGACTTGCCTATTTAATAGGCCAGGACTGGATGCTAGGGCACTTAGAAAAGTGTGCATTTAAATTACATCTCCAGCCTTAGAAGATATTAAAAATTAAGGATCTGTATGCTACAGAAAACACATCTATTGATTTGTGAATGTTTTGTGTATTCCTGTTTTACAAAACAGGAAGAAATTCATCAGTGAAGGGTAAATAGTAAAATTACTATTACCATTGACCATTGACTATTTTGTTAGTATCTTTCAAGGCAAGCAACATTTTAATATAAATCAAATCCAGAAAGACCATTTTTACTAACTGTAACTCTTCAATTCATGCAGTACATACATGTTCAACTTAAGGAGCAAAATGTTCTTTTATGTATGTAGTTCCTCACAGCTTCACTTGATTTAAAAAGCTAGGTTCGTTTGAACGAACACAATGAACAAATCCAATTAAGCAAAAATTCCTGGGAAAATGAGGATAAATTGACTACAAAGAGATGTTAAAACTGATCCTTGTAGTGTTAAAAGGCATACAAATGGAGCAAGAGACATTTCCGGCTAAGAGATCAATGGAGATTTGTCACTGTCATGCAACATGATCGAATGGATGATAGAAGAACACGCTATAAGGCATCACACTCCAATTTGTATCTTTGCCTGTGGAAGTCAACAAACATTTCATTTTAAAGATTGATAGAGAGTTGTATGATTTGAACTCAAAATGAGAAATATAGTCCCATGATTTTAATCAAGGAAATTGAGTTAAAAATACTTAAATATGGATTTGAAAGGTTGGAAATATTAATTTTTGGACAAACTTTAATTAGACTCTTTTCCTAGGCTTTGTCTAAATTAATTAATATTTCTTACAAGGAGAGATGGTGGCTTGTCAAATGTTGTCAGCCTGTCACAGAAAGGTGTACTCAAAGTAAAGCAAATCACGGACTCTGCAATTTTTAAAAATGTTTTATTATAAAGGATAGGAAATCAAATCCACATTTTTTCAAACCCAGATAAATAAACAGTAAATATCATGCCTTTGATTTGAAATGTGTTTTGCAAAACAGGATCTGCAA
>NW_009212486.1:27767-41653 GCF_000690835.1 Fulmarus glacialis
GGAGACCTGCAAAAATATATCTTTTGAGAATATGGAGGAAGACAGACCACATATTTTGCATATAAATGAAGACCATTTCAAAAAACTGCTGAAAACTGAGACAAAACAGCTCTGTGAAGAAACTGCTGAGTAAGGAGTAGTTTGGTAACTTACTCAGCAGAAAACAGCAAATTAATCCTTAGGCAAAATTATTTCAAATATATATATAAATATATACAAATACACAAAACCAAAGATCTTCCCACTTAAAACCAAACAAACATCAAATTGTAACAAAACCAGAGAACCCTGTGGGGCCTTGTGATCTTTAATAAGAGGTGTTTAAAAAAATAACTTGTTAAAGGAAAAAAAAAAAAAAAAGAGGAAAAAAAGCAGTTACTCTGTTATCATCGCCCTTTAAAAAAGAATCAGATATTTGTTGTGCCTGATCTCTGGAACAGTTTAATGTATGAAAAAAAGCAACAAACAGACAAGCACAAAACTCACCACATTCAGATTTTGCGTGTCACGTTGGTCCCAATTTAATCGATGAGAATGTTACTTTTGATTTCGGTGGGATCAGGGTAAACTTTTTCCTTTTATATATAGCAAAAGTAAAATGACTGCAAGCTGCTTTCCCAAATGGACTCTATTCATATGACAAGGGACTGTAAATGGGAAGAGTTGACTCTACGACCTCATGGGCCACCCAGCTACTTTGTTGCTCGTTATTACAGGAACTCTATCTTTTCCAGTAGTTGAATTGTGCATCTTGCCCCAAATTCTGCAACATTTTAAGATAACAAAATTACTTGTTAGCAACCTGTAAGCAGTCTTCTAAAGTTCTTTTAATATTTATATCCTTTTGAGGCTTCGCACCCTTTGAGTAAGTCAGGGCTGCCTGTACAAATTAAATGACCATTACAGGAAATATAAACATGCTATTTACAAGTTCACAATCCTTTATTTTCTATACAGTTCTGATGAGTAATTTTTATAGTTGTAGCCTAAGCACTGTGTAGAACTGGCATGCTTCGGATATTCACAAAAATGTAATAAAAAAGTAAAATAATTAATGATAAATTGCACACATGCAAGGATACTGTAAAATGAATCCATTGCCTTAAGCTATGCATTTATGTAATTTTTATATACCCTAACAGTTTGCCTTCCTGTGTACTTTTGATGGAAATATTCCATGCAAAATCCCATATTTTCTTTAGGATAATATTTCACATTCTTTAAATCTTCCATTAATTTTTCTACATGACATTCAGACTGCCTTTAATGAAAGAAGGGAAAAACCTCAAAACATAGCTACTTTTGTTATCACACTATAAATCCTAGCTCAGGGATTATGCCAATTATCTGATTTACCTCTACAGAGCAACTGAAGAATTTATGCTTATAACCCTTATCATTCTTCATACGTTTGACTCAGTTTATTTATGAGAAACATGTCCTTAAAGGATTTAATGAAAAATAATATTCGTACAAATTATTTGACTCTGGGATTAAATCCATCCACCATTCAGATTCAGTTCATTTAAGAAAAAAAATATTTGGAGTGGTCACCTTGTGTGTTTTAAGATGAGTTTTAATAAAGGTGTCTCCATAATCCTTTTTCATGGATATAATGCTGGCATTTCACTGCTGAATAACTTTCTAATCAATAGACTGTAGTTGATATATTTCAGTTCTTCAAATTCTGATGCTGTTGCTGAATAATTGAGCATGTTTTTGCATCTCTTATTAAAAAAAAAAAAAAAAGAAAGGACAGCCACTGACAAGCACCAGATTCAGGCAGAATAACCAGACCCCGTTGTTCTTCCCTGGAAAATCGTTGCAGCCACCTTCTTTTAAACCAAGCCTCCCTCAGTCATCAAAATGTGGGGTTACTGATGGAGAGTTCTTGCAGGTTATGGAGTGATAATGAAGAGACTTTGCATCATCCCTACGTGTTGCTTTCAAGAAGCGCTTCACCTTTTACCTTCAGACTGTGATAGTGGTGCTCCTGAGGGCAGTGTTGTCCTGGTTTGTTCTGGGATCCACCACTGAATGCCTTTAAAAGTCCAAGGGCCGAATCATCATGGTGGTGGAGCGCAAGGAGTAGCTGGGGCCCTTAAAGTAATGCCACTTGATGCCATTGAGCTTTCCGTGGTTTTGCCCAGCTGTGTAGAACATCCCATTGAGATTGGAGGGGCCACAGGCATCAAACCACCACCCTGAAAACATTAAGACAAACAAGCAAACTTCAAGTGCACTAAGCATTTTAATTTTGTTTTGTAGGTTTAGCTGATTAGCAAATTCTGGTATTCCCAGGCTAATAAATACTCCTGGTGTGGTGGTGGTGGTGGGTATTTTCATATTTTCTTTTTTCGCTCTTTTGGCCATTCTGTAGCCAGGGGTGCTGGAGAATGCACAGTTATGTTTACAGAGATGGAAAAGTATTTAAGTCCTAACTCATTCTGTCTTTATACGCAGTATGTGAAGCAAGAACAAGAACAACAAAGACAAATAAACTGCTTTGCATGTTTAGACAGTATTACAGTTCACCTGTCTCATGTAAACCTCAGAAAAAGACTATAATAAGTATTTTGCATAATTTCACTTGTTTGGTTGTTCTGAGTATAAGCATGATTTAGCTTTATTTACTGGTCCTTTTCTGTTGCTTTAACTGTGATTGTTCAATTGCTCAGACAGTTTGCTTTTGCTCTCAGGTTAGATGTTCTTAGCAAAACACGGGTTATGAGTACGGTGGTGCTGTCTTGTTGTAGTAATTACAATATTATAGTACTAGATAATCAGTATTCAGAACGGTGTACAAGGAGACAGGTAGACTCTTTCTTTAAGACTTATGATGAATTTATAAACAGGACTCAGCAAATTAATGGAAGGACTAAGTGAAGAAGACAATTATAACACTGTAGGATGCTGACAGTCAGAATACCTATGTGCATGGATAGATGATTTAGATGATTACCTGAGTGTGCATGTGTTTAGGTGACAGTATGGTCAACTTCAATCAAGGTATATTCATTGCATGTACAGTTTGGGCCAGAACAGTGACATTCAATCCTTAATCTTATTATTTTGAATGGGAAAACCTGTATTATATCTTGAGCCTCTTAATCTTGATCTTGAAATGTGCCAAATGCTTTTGGGTCAGCAGTGTCAGGAGGGTCCTCACTCAGATCCATCTGACATTTGTTCACTTCTCTGCAAAGCCTCTGAGCAAGTTCACACCTGGCACATAGAAAACTGACAAAAGTCCATTCTTTTTTTTTTTTTTTTTAAGGGGGTTTGTAGGCACTTTATTTACATGTCTACAGGTAGCAGAAAATTACTAGTTACCTGACTATCGTTGACTACAAAAAGATATTAAAAGTGTTACTGATGATTGATATAAAAGTTAGGTTTAGAAAGTTGCTAACTGCCTTTCCTGCCCCACTACCCTGCTTTCCTTTTCCCAGCAAGATGTGGCTTCCTACTCATTAACCCTTTGAACTCTGTGTGTAATTGCATATATTTTATTCTACTGGAAAGACAGGGCAAGAAATATCTTGCCCAGATGCTTGTGCTTCTAGTTCACTGCTCCACCAGCTGCATTGTAAGACTGTCCTGAAAACTGAGGTGACACCGATTTAGAAAAAAACCCAGAACTTTGCTTTCTGAGGGCAAACCAGCCCTTTGAACAGTTGTGTTGGCATAACTGAAGGAACAGTAAACTGAGAAGTTAGGATAAAAAAGAAGTGTAACAGCTCAGGAAATTTTCAACCTGAGTTTACTGCCAAAGAAAATGTATATAGAGCCATACCTCCACCTTTGTGAGTGCATTGTTAACATAGTGTTGAAAATAAACCAGAAATATTTATCAAGTACTTGTGAATATTACTAACAATGACAGAGGTTTTGCTACCATTTGTATGACTGAATGCAGAAAATTCAAACTTGCTAGAAGCATAGGTTTCGTTTCAAACTGTATGCAAAAACATCATCTCACCTTTAGACTTCTGCAGTGAGGATATGTATGTATGTCTTTAACCAATGAGAAAATGGAGTCAGTGGTGACATACAGTGTGAATCTTCAGATCTATTTTAAATTGTTGCTTTAAGATCAAATTAATCAGCAAACTCTCTTGTCTACATCCCCAAGACCTTTTCTTGTTAAGGTGAATTTTAGATTGCCAGGGAGTTAGAGTTTTAAGGAAAACTCCAAATAACATGAAACTTGGCAGCACCGAGATTACAGAACACATACTGACAAAGATAAACTAGGTGACATGCTGACTCCTCTGAAAGTAGTGGGAGTTTTGCTGTATATCTTGATGGGAACAGAATTTCTCTCCAACATGTTACAGAAAGATGTTTAGTTCAGACTGAGGAAAGGAGAATGAATGCCTAGACTGTAAAGAGCTAATATTCCCAATGTCAAAAATATATTAACCTCAATGGCTAGGAGCTCTATTTGTCAGAAAGATTTCTGCTGGGTTTTTTTCATAGTAAGACCTATAGGTTTTGTGAATCTTTAACACAGGTCTTATGCATCTTTCCATGTAATATGGTTGTACCGAACATTTGCCTTTATGTATGAAGGCAAATAAAATCATAAAGATCAAGTATGGCTTTTGCTTATGGTGGTTTTATTTGGTGGTTTTTATCTTTAAAAGTTATTTCAGCTTGCACATCACAGCATTGTAATCTTCCCTGGACCCACTGCAAACTTTTTTCAAGCACCACCTGTAGTGGCAAACGTGATCTAGCAAGTGGCTACTGAATTCTGCAGGTGTCACTGTGGACTGAAATGTAGAATTTTAAATTTTCAGTGTGTTTCCTACTCTGACTTCTCAAAATGGAGTTAAACTGTGACAAGCTCCTTTTAAACAATGTTCACTGCCCTAGTGAATCCTCCAATTTCATCATATTCAGTGGTTAGCCTTTTATCTACCTATAATGCATGCATTGTATGAAGGTATTTTAAACTATGCCTTACTACTGCTGATATGATATTGACCATGATTAGCCTTCAGATACAGTACTTACTCTGTCCTTTGTATTCACATCCATGTAATTTATGTTTCTAGTCTTGTAAAGTAATTTCTTAGATTTTGGATAATACTTAGTGGGCTTTTTTCAGAAGTAACACTTCATAATGAAATCTTAAGGGAAGAATTTGTGCCAGATAAATTCTGGCAAACTTCTATTTTGATACAATTGACCTCCCTTTGATTACAATGTTATACCTAAGGGGGCAATAACCAAAGAAAGAGAAAGCTGTACAGCTGATATTTTACTGTAACCAGAGTATAGTCTTGTAGAAACTTAAGACAAAGTTAAACAGAGAAAATCTAATCCTCATTTTTCAAAGCTGGAACACTGATGCAGCTGGGTTCTGTTTATGGTGTTGGGATGAAGACATGGCAAGCTGTGCTAGTTACCATTTCATCTTAAAGGAACAGCAATAGATGAGTAAATAGCCTTTTCGGGGAGAAGGTCTTCAGCAGTGCCCTACAAAATCTATGTTAAAAATGGAATGAGTTGAAGCAACACAAAATTTTATAAAACTTTTGTAAGGACCTGCTCAAATGTCTCATCATAGATTTCTTCTAAATAAATACTTCTTTCAAAATGTGTTTTAATGGGCATCTTTTTTTTTCTACTACATTGTTCTTGTTAGTGAGACTGTATGAATTTTTTAAAAAATGTTTTCTAATACTACATTAAAATGTTGGGTTTACTTTCTCTCTGTCTTTCTTTTTTTAAGTGTTTTTTTTCCTCCATATGGTTATTGCTCTCCATCCTCCCCTGCAGTCCTCTGAAAGCTCTTCATTCCCTGTAGGGCCTCAGATTATCACAAGACTTCCTACTGCATGTCTCAACACCAAAATCCACATCTTTGAATGGATGCAAATGTTTTTTCAGACACCATGTGTATTGGGGGAAAGAGGAATGGAAGCAGTGACTTCCTTGGTAGCTCTGAGGAAGTGGGGGAACGTAAAACACAGATACCTGAAAGAGAAACCTGCCACACTGCCATTGCAGAAAACACCAAATAAATCAGCTCGAGAGCTGTGAGATAGTCTGACCCAAGGAAAGACTCCCAGTAGCTAGATGTTGGCTTATTCCCTGGAGTTCATTTTCCTCCATATGGTTATTGCTCTCCATCCTCCCCTGCAGTCCTCTGAAAGCTCTTCATTCCCTGTAGGGCCTCAGATTATCACAAGACTTCCTACTGCATGTCTCAACACCAAATCCACATCTTTGAATGGATGCAAATGTTTTTTCAGACACCTTGTGTATTGGGGGAAAGAGGAATGGAAGCAGTGACTTCCTTGGTAGCTCTGAGGAAGTGGGGGAACGTAAACACAGATACCTGAAAGAGAAACCTGCCACACTGCCATTGCAGAAAACACCAAATAAATCAGCTCGAGAGCTGTGAGATAGTCTGACCCAAGGAAAGACTCCCAGTAGCTGGATGTTGGCTTATTCCCTGGAGTTCACAGGATTTTCCTCCCATGAAGAATCTTGTTTATTTTTAACTACAAGGTAATGGCTTTCCCAAATAAGTATCAAATTGTCTCTGAATAGCAGTAAGATTTTAACCTCAGAGATAACTTTTGGCAATGATTTCCATGGGATATTTGAATCGTGCATGAGAATCATGAAGGGTGGGCATTATGAGAAATAATAACAGAAGCAAGATTTTAAAGTGGCTAATGAAGTGGTAAAGAAGAGGCTTTCATGAGAAGGTTAAGAGAGTTTTTATTCAGAAACACATGTAGTTTCTTCGAGTTGTTGTGATCATGAAGTCCCTAATTACTTATTTGAACTGAGGGTAGTTCAGTCTTCTGAGGTTAGCCCACTTCTAATAATTTGTATAGTACAAGCAGCACTACCATCTCTGCAATAAAAATCCTTAGGTAATAAAGTATATTGTCCAAACAAAAAATAATTTAGATACTACATTGATAAGCTTTTGGAAAGTTCAGCTATACAAATAAACATGAATCCCCACTGTAGACAGCTGCTCTTCTGGAGCAGTTAAAGCATGCTCACATTTTGTGGACTCCTATGCTTTGATCTTTAGTCAATGTTGCTATTACTTCTGGGAAGTTGTTAAATTTCATGTCAGGTCTTTTCATTAAATAAATGTATTTTGAATGCTTCGGTCTACTTCAGCCACCTATCACCAGATAGTTCAGCTCCCCAGACCTGCTTGTACTATATCTTTAGCTGAATATGAAAGTATATCAAGATAATTTCTACAAATTCTTGTAAAAAACTACCTAATAAAGGAGCGTTGCTCAAATGAGCAATGATATTACATGAATAAAACCATGGCCATCTTTATAATGGTTTTCTGAAATCACAAGTATAATTTTTATATGATAGAATCTTTGTCAAAAGCAATGTAAAAAAGGCTTTTGTATGCCAAAGCTAACAGCTTTCCTTTTTTGGCTTGTGTATAATTTGTAATTAAGCATGTATGTATGTAAAATTCTTTGTTAGTAACCTAGTGCTCATCAATTCATGAGTGCACTGTAAATCTAGCATGCATTGGGAACTTGCTAATGATCACTCAGGTCTGATGAGAGGTTCTTGGTTGCCTTTTACATACTACAATAGCTGTCTCAACTCTGCACATTTGATGGCAGACCCTTTCTTCACACATCTGTCTCTGCTCTCCCTCCACAGTACACTGAATGCCTCCAAATGCAGTAAGATCAAAACAATCCATTCAATAAGATCCAAAGTATGTTTGAAAGGTACATTTGTATGGGTTTATGGGATAAAGAGATCCTATGAAAAGCCAACATTTATTTCTAGCCCTCTCGATATGTCCATAAAATTTAGTGCATTTAGCAACAAAGCCAATAAGAACAATTTCTAATGCAAAAATATTGAAATATTCTTCATTTTTCAAAAGACGTAACAATTTATTTTACAAAAGATTTCAATGTTTCTGACATTCTGTACTTTAAAGAAGTTAGATGGTAACACTTAGTCTCTGTTTGACTTTGCATTGGTAACTTCTCAACTAGAAGACTGGGCGCAGTTTTGGATGGCACCTCAAGCTATATGTGGATCCACTGGACAGAGTCCAGATTTAGGGTTGTTTAGTCCAGAATTCAAAAAACAGATTGCCAACAATCCCAAATTCATAAAAAAGCTGCTGAAAAAAGCAGCTTTTCAAAAGAATGCAAAGGAATGGTACATTCTTTCCAGTGATGGAGGATAGGACAAGATGGAACACACTTAAATTATCACAGAATTGTTTAGTCAACAAGTAAAGATTTCTTACATTAAGTGTAGCCAAACTCAGTAACAGATTATATTATGAGAATGAATTTCTATCACTATGAATCTTGAAGATGAACAGAAAGAAATAAATACATAGAGAAGAGTCTGTCTTAGAAAGGGACTAAATTACCTCTGGAAGTAATTTCCAGGCCTATGTTCTTTTATTCATTAGAGTATTGGATTGACCAGACTATCACTTAGAAATTGGTATTTGACATTCTGAAGATTAAATCAGAATTTAGCTGTCAAGATATAAGATGAAAAGGCATTAGCTTTTCATAACAATTGGATAACACAGTCCTTTTTATAAGGACCTTTTATGAGGTAAAAATAACATGAAACTTGCAGATTGGTGACCATGTTCTGATCTTCTAAATATATCAACAGAATAATTTTTAAGTTAGTCACTTCTTGGTGTTCTCCTAATACCTTATTACTATTGTCCATACTTAACCCTGACAAACAGCAATATAGTAATGATTTTGTTAAAAGTATTGAGTAGTCATATGTCTAATGAAATATTACTAATATTTCTAATATAAATCAAATAATATTCCAATCACTTCTTATCTGCATGGTAGTTATATTTTTCTATCAGAATGTTAGGCAATATAAATGATACTTCATGAATGGTGTTTTATAAGTAACTTCTTTATGAAAGCAACAATATGCATAAAATCCAAAACCTGATGCTTTCCCATGTAAGTAGATTTATATCCAGGGGTTCAAGTTGGATACTTTAAAGTGTGCTGAGGTTGCTACTTTCCAAGTTTTTGTTTCAAACTAAATATAAAAGAAACAGTGGCTTTTTCTATTTGGATAACGTACGGGCAGATTTCTATATTCAGCCAAGAACTTCCCTCCAAGTCATGACAAGAATCCTCCGTAGCATTCTTGCCAGAGATTCATAAAATTCACCACTTGGAGGAAAAAGCGGTGAAACAACAGGCAATGAGTGCACCACTGTTTGGGATTGTCATTGAGCAGTCTCCCACTTAATAGATGACAAATCCATTGAGGATTACTAAATACATGGGAACTGTCTCTGACTCGGGAAGCCCCTGAGATGCAAAAGATACTGGGAAAATACTCAGGGGAAGTATCATTTATGTGCATTGTTCGTATGCCCGTACTGAGGCATCTGCTGCTGACTGCTGTCAGAGACAGAAGACTATGGCTGGATGGACGTCTGCTTCCACTAAAATAAAAAAAAGTTATTTCAATAATTCTATGCTTTTTCAATACTAGCAAGACATCTAGAAAGACTCCCTGTCACTCTGTCAAACTATTTCAGGGATCTGAAGTTTAACAACGTTCTCATTTATCACCTGAAGCAAGGTAAATGCCGGTGTGAACAGAGCAGCCAATGCAAGACAAAGCAAATTGCCTTAAGAGTCCTTCACTATGAGCCAAGTTACCATAAGTCACTTTCCAGTGACTGAAAACAATTGCACAAATTGCACAATTCCTGGGGCTCAGCTGACAGGTGGTATCCTGGCGGGATGCTCTAACTTGGCCTTGTGTCCATGAATCTGATCCAGAGACGTTAAGTGCTCTTCTATTGGAAATCTATCTGAAGCGCCTTGGACATCTACTCAGTGCTTCACTCTGGTGACCGTTTGTTACATTTTAAGTGCTGTTTCTTGCAAAAAGCTGTGTATGTAGCTCACTGGGGTAGTCTTCAGAATAATGCTTGAAATGATATGGGGATATAACCTTTTGTTCAGTTTACTAGCTGAGATATTGTACCAGTTCTTAACAGGTATTTTCATTATATAATTTTTTTATTATTATTTTGACAAATATTAAGTTTAAATGAAGAAATTATTTGAATAAATGTGCTTTGTCTCCCTTTAAAGTAAACCAAGCATGCTTAGTTTAAATTTTCCAAGGCACAAAAAACCAGCTAAAACCTTTAACTACCGTGTAAAGTTCACAGGGGCCAAGAATTCAGCTCATGCATGTACTTTTGAAACCATTCCCTAAAATCAACGTTAAGAGAGAGTCAAGTAGCATAGCATGGCTCTTGAAAGGACAAGAAACACACACACACAAAACTCTGTTAATGCTACTGTATTATTCTCCCAGTATTTAATTTCTTATTCTGGGGAAGAGGGAGGAGAAAAAGGAGGAGAGAGAATAATAGTTTTGATATAGACCAAATAAAACTGACAACTAGTAAGATCACAGAGAGAAATGTGTGTTTTCCTTACATTTTTATTTTCAGCCTTGACTATAACCATATCACAGTCTTGAGCTTCAGCTTATCTCAGCCTTTATTCCTGACATAAATATATTCAGTTCACCTCATAGAGATAACAAACTGTCAAGATAGCTAGAAACCTGCCTGTAGATTTCATATCATTCATCATTAAAGAGCTCTCTGTGATGTTGCCAAAACTAACTAAGTCTGATATCTTTTGGAAAAAAAAAGAGGTTTTCCAAAACCTGTTATCATTGCTACTTTTCTTAATTAGTCTTTGTCTGTGGTACAAAACTGAAACCTACTCACTAAACAAATGTTTTGGTATTTAATTCAATTTCTGATATTTCTCAAGGAATGAGAAAGTCATTTCAAGGAGCAAAGTGTAGTAGAGTGTTTGAGGAGAACTCTAGCATGATTAAAGTCTTTCTCTTCTTGAGGAACTACAAATTACTCAGTGCTGTACAACCTATCTCCAAAAGACTAGTACTCAAAGCCTAGTCCAAAAGACTAGACTCATCTATCTCCAAAGGCTAGCTGCAGCTCCTTTTACTCTGCCGTGCTTTGTTCTATTTGTGGTTTCCTCAGCCTTTGCTAATTCTCCCTCTTTCTCCTTACTCCTTTCATTTACTACCAGTATATTCCAATATGTGGTTTTCCTGTTGATTTACAGGACTGCTGCAGCAAAATATATGTGAAGCTTGTGGAATGGTTGTTCAACAGCAGGCTGACCTTAGCGGGGCATTGACCTGCCATAGAAGTCAGGGCAGAAAAATAAACAAAACCCTCAGCTCCCAGAATTAGCTGTCTGGGAGCAGAGGTATTTCCAGGCAGCTCGGGTACATGAATGAGTCTGCACTTCCGCACAGACACAACTCACATTTAGGAGCTTCTCACTAGACTCTGGCCTGCCCTGGAAGTAAGACACTTTAATTTAGCATGGTCTCTAAAGAAAAAGGTCTTATCCATTATCTGGCTCCAGAATTACCTGGTTGGCTTCTTTTTTTATAGAAATGGAAAGGTAGTGTCTGATCATCTGTCTACTGGAAGAAGTTTCCCATGCTGACTTTTAATAAGATATCACTAGAGGAAGTTAGGAAAGTTTGAAAAATTGGCTCCTTAAAGACTTTCTCAACTGGGTCATTTCCAATCAGCAAAAGTGAATGAGGAGCTAGGTTGTGCATTTGATATAAATTCCCAGTGATGGGAACCCATCTTCTGTTAGCAGATGATAGCTTTAGAGGCTCATATATGCCTGAATGTGGCTTGAGCTGGATTCAGTCAGAGTGCCAGTAACCACAAACAATATCAGTTTAACGATCTGATCCAAAATACTGAATAATTTATACGCTATAGGATTTTTTCCAGGAAAGTTAGAAATCACTGAGGGAGAGCCTCCAAAGAAGATCAGGTGTGAAGATAAGGGCTTTTCTTGGTCATACAGTCAATGAACCAAAGAATCCCAATTTAAGTTTTCTACTTTAATGTGGTGTCCTAGAGATAAAAATAAGCTTGCCCATATAGGGACTAGGAATAAGCATCATTTGCCAGAGAAAGTTCTCACTCTTGTGCAGAGCTTTAGGTGTCTGTATGGGGAGATAATCTCAGATATTCCTCCTCTGCATTGGAAGGAACAAATATCAGTCATATACGTTATACTTGCTGGCAGTCAGACTGACTTGGTGCTTTAAACTGTCCCAGTACAACTTCTCTGTGCTGTCCCCCAGACCTCGACTCTTCTTTCTTTCCTTCTGCAGCTCAACTCAGCTCACTAGGGATAGTTTTAAATATTCCAGAACAGCTAAGTGCCACAATTTGAACAGGAGGTTGCAGGTCTAGTCTTTCACAGGTGAGTGAATTAGCCATTACATTAACTATGTTTGTATGTCTATATGTCTATATGTATTATGCTCATATAAGACAGAAAGCTGAATCATTATAATTATTTCCATAACAGAATCACACCCCTGAGTGAAATAGATAATATATTGCAAGTCCAGATTTTGATTATTTTTAAACTTTACCTTCTATTATCTATTTCCCTGCATTTTCTCTTCTTTTTCTGGCTGATTCTCCCACTTCTCACAAAGTTTTTTTCCCCTTCTTCATCTCTTAGCTTCTTCTCTCTTTGCCTTTCTTGCCTCAACAATAACACTAACTTATGCTTTCCCCCTTGACATTGTTGCAACAGCTTCAGTGCAGAAGTGTACTGACTGCATCTCTGAATAATCCCTTCCCTGCTGATAGGAATCTTGAGGTATTGGCACTACCACAATATACATACAGAAAAGAGTAGGAGTAATAATAATAAAAGGAATTTTCACACAGTACTTACACATCCATGAATGCAACTTCATCCATGGTTGCTTTAGGAAAGCAGAGTGGGTTCCTATCAATGTACCACATATTTTCAGAGTTGTTGTACTCACCTCCAGTCAACATGAGAGCACATTTACACATGCAGTTGTCATTGTCAGCATCTTTTGTACTGAATTCAGCACCGTGTAAGATCAGGCTACTCTGTTTTCCAGCGGTTCCACTGTGACCTTTTAAATAAAGCCTGAAACAGCAAAAGAAAACAATCAGTGTCACCAAAAAGAAAAATAAAAAATCCAGATCTCTTTCCACATCAGGTTTGCCTTGTATGAAGTGCACTCAGAAAATTCAGAAATGTCTTGTGTTTGGCTCAATCTCTTTGTTGTTTCGGGTGTAAAATGGGGACATTAAGGGTTTTCCAATGTATCTGTAGTAGCACATTGTCTCTGCCCCAAAGCAGAACTGAGCACAAGGAATCTGCACCGGAAAATGCAAAAAAGTGGAAGGAGTCAGAGACAGAAAAGAGAATGAAGAGATGTGCCCAGAGATCTGGAATACATTGACAGAATAATTGAGTATTTGAGTAGCTGGTCTCTTTACTGTGGCACAGAAACAGCACTCCCAGTTAACAGCAGCCACATTATTAATCCCTGGGCTCAAAAGAGGATTTCAGCAGTTTCAGAATTTTTAATTCCACCAGTTAACAGCACAAGCCAGCAACCCAGTTCTGCCAAAGCTGTCTCTGAGTGATGAATGGAGAATAACTTAAAGTTCAAGTCACAAAAGTCTTCATGATTTGCAATGCTAAATATCCCTTTTCTTAAGGAGCCTTGTCAACTAGTTGAAACCACAACCATGAGGTAGGAGCCTGAGCCCAGCTCCAGCAAGTAACAGAGCATTTGTGGTGCTCCATGCTGTAATGCCCAAAGACAAGCATGCCAGCTGCAGAGATGCTGAACGGAGTACCTCTGTCCCAGCAAGGAAACACTGGGGACCTGGGCATGTCTGGCCTCAGTTCACAATTGCAGGGACATGCACAAGAAAATGCTGAACAGAGTGAAGACAGGAGAGGAGAGGAGAGGAGAGG
>NW_009212487.1:0-9172 GCF_000690835.1 Fulmarus glacialis
GTGCCCATTGCCTCTTGTCCTGTCACTGACTACTCCTGAGAAGAGTCTGGCTCTGTCTCCTTCACACCTTTCCATCAGGTATTTACACACACAGATAAAATCCCCTGAACCTTCTCTTCTCCAGGCTGAATAGTCCCAGCTCACTCAGCCTCTCCTCATTCAACAGGTGCTCCAAACCCTTAATCATTCTGGTGGCCCTTCGCTGGACTCACTCCAGTATATCCATGTCTCTTGAACTGAGGAGCCCAGAACTGGACACAGCCCTCCAGATGCTGCCTCACCAGGCTGGGTAAAGAGGAAGGATCATCTCCCTCGACCAGCTGGCAATGCTCTGCCTAACGCAGCCCAGGAGGCTGTTGGCTGCCTTTTCCGCAAGGGCATTGCTGGCTCATGGTCAACTTGATGTCCACCAGGACCCCCTGAGCCTTTTCTGCAAAGGTGCTTTCCAGCCATTCAGCCCCGCAGCCTGTACAGGTGCATGGGGTTAGGCGTAAGACAAGGACCAGCATCTCCCCAGCCTCTCTAACATCTCATCACAAAACAGTTCTAGCAGAATGCCTATATGCAAATGACCAAGTCATTCACAGTTCCCTATATATGTATATATAGGCATGCATGCGTGTGCATTTATATAATGTTCATACATATGCACACACATACACAGATTAGCTGTAAATAAATGTGTATATAAAAACATATACACAAAAAAATATTTGAGGGTTGCAAATAATTCATCAGCTATAAAGAAAGCTCAGTTTTTTTCTCAGATCAGGCCAACCTAGTTAGCTTTATTTTCAAATGTAAGAGTAAGACCATAACTGTTTTAGATGAAAGTTACAGGACTCACTTCGCCTAAATTAAAATGCATAGTTATACCACTCCATGATTTTTTTTTTCCCTAGTCAACCATATTTGAAAGATGAAAAAATTAACAGAACGATTAGATGGAAGTGGTGGTGTAAAAAAAGTAACTACTATATTCTGACAGAAAGAGTGGAGCTCAGTAAGCAAATCCTACTGTCTATTTTATGCAAGTAAATGGAAACTGATTGCCCTGCGAACAATAGCTGTGGTAAATCTAGGGACTAAATTTAACTGCAGAGGAATTCTGATCCTGCTGCAAGAAGAAAACAGTGCAGTATTACAAATATAAAATTGTCTTATTTACCTCTACAGTAATATCTACTTTCCCTCACCATTTCTTCCAAGTAAAGGAGGAATGAAAGACGGTAAATATCTTCTTTATTTTAAGAAGTTTACATGCATAAGATGTTGGGGAGAAGTGTTTTTTCTTTCACTACTTATTCACTGACAGAAAGAAGAGTAAAACCCTTAAAGGAGATGAATGAGAAAGAAAAGCAGCAATACGATGAAGCTCAGTAATGGCTTATAAACTAGCCAAAACATAAAAAAGAAAGGAAGAAATACTCAAAAAAAGATAAAGATTAAAAATCAAACGTTCTGCATTCCCATGCTAGTACTGGTGCTTAATATATTCATGATCTGAAACAGCACAAGGTGACAAAGCAATGAAGAAACACAAAAGACGATATTAAGCAGGTTAGTAAAGACTGAGAAATTTCTAGGAGACCAGCCCCTGCTCAGTGAATGGATGACCAGATGACAGTTTACAGTATTGGCAAATGCAAACTAGAACAAATCATATGAATTACTGGGATCTAAACAAAAGCATAGGTAAACCAAAAGCAGTTCTTTTTCATTTGCAAAAAAACATCCACCTCCTACCAGAAGTCACCAGCAAAAATGATGGTATTTGAATGTCTAGTGCTATAAAATTCTGCTCCAAAAATAAAACTAAATGAGTTTGTTTCCATTAAGGCTATTACTATGGCTCAGTACATTGCTTTCAATATGGAAATTCAGCAGCTATTCTCTCTGATTTTTCATCTTGGAATCTTTAATATGTTTTAAATCTAATTTTAATTTGTTATAGAAAAAGAGGAATGAACTTTCTTCTCAAGGCTATATTAAACTTGTCTCTTGTGCAGGTATCATGAAGTATAAAAAAAGCAGGAGAAACAGTTGCTACATTTAATAAAAGGTTTTTTAAAATAAGGCAGACAACGATTTTTTTCCATTGGTTTACTGTTTCTCAAGTCCATGTTTTTTCAACAAAAATAATTAACTGTAGAATATGTACATGAGCAGAATTTTCGTATTTTAACAACCAAAAAACCCTCTGCAGTATATTACCTGAGTAAGCAAATACCTAAGTATGCAAGTCAGGAACAGAGTCTGCACAGTTCATAGGAAGCTGGTGTCCTTTGCAATGACAGCAAGTGCAGCAACAGTGTGTTTAGCTAAGAGGAGGTTGGGTGGCTTCATTTTTGACCAGAATGCTATCACAAATCAAGATCACTAAGAAAACTATGAAGCTGGTCAGACACAGGTTTCAAAAATATATCAGGATGCTTAACTCTTCCTGGAAGTATCTGAAGTGTGGGGTGGATGCATGCTGTAATGCACCCCAAAATCCCACTCTGAAGATGACCCAGCCTGGGCCCTGGCTGGAGCACATGACTCCCGTTCAGCTCACATGCTTGGCGTATCTTTCTGCAGAAACCAAACTGTGGAGAGGGTAATTTGCATGCCTGGAGATCACACCTCAATTTGAGTCAGGGTGTCTATCAGTTTAGAGATAATAATTTTGCTTCTGTGTCCCAGCTGCAAGATGGGGGTAGTAGTCTTTATATTATCTCACAAGATATGGGAGTGCTTGCGTATCTTCCAAGATAAGCACATCCTATCTCACATAAGATAGACCAGATGCTTTGATAGCGAAATGCTGTATATTTATCTAATTGCATATATCTAATTGTCCTTATTGCTATTAGAGACGTTTTTCAGATATTGTACAGTCCTCTGAATGTAGTGACAACAAATGAGAGCCCTGAATGAAACTGTGCTCTGTTTATGCGTAGATCTGATACAGCTACTGCCACTTCACATCTGGGAAAGGTAACTGCCAGCCAGCCTGCCAAAGGAGAACGGTCCAGCCTGGCTACAGTCCCTAGGCTCCTTGCTGCAAGGTTTTCTGTGGCTCCCAATAGACCCTGATCTTCCGTCTCTTGCCCCAGCCACAGACAGTTTCTCAGTCTCTCTCCAAGGAAGAGCTCTTCCCTGAGCCCGTCACCCTCTCTGCAACTTCCCCTTTGCTCCCACCAGCTATATTTTGTCCACGTCCCCCCAGCTAACTAAACTTCTGGGCCTCACCTCTTTCCTTCCCAAACACGATGGGGAGAACCACCAGTTCAGCTAATTGGCGTTGCCTAATAGGATGCTCTGTCCAGCAGAGAAAGATCTGAAACCTGTAGCAATAGATCTGGAAGACCTGGTAATTGATGCAATGCTATCATCGCCTGTCAACTGCAGGAGAAACCAAACACCGCCCTGCTATTTTCATTTTTGTCAGACAGCATTATTCAACCAATCATCTACTGCTTTTCACTTTTTAACTCTGGCGGAAGGAAAACACCAGCAAATAGAACTGACCTGGATGAATTTAAATGCTCAAGTTAACACTGCTAACTAGGATGAAAGGAACTGTTGCAAAGGTTTTCTTCTTTTGAGGAAAACATTGATAACCAAGATTAGCTCCTGGAAAACACAGAGTCATTTAAAATTTTTTCTAAAAAGGCAAAGATGCTGTAGCTAAGCAACCTGGCTCTTCCTTAAACTGAAAGTTGGTTTTCATAGCACCTTGTTTATCACTGAAAGCTCTGACAAACCTCCACCTTATTTTATGTAATTGTGTCTGGGGGAGTGCTAGATTAGATCTGGTATACTGTCGTAAAGGGACTTTTACCATGAATGCAGATGATGCAAAGATATTTTTAAAATAGCATCCAAAATGTTCTTTGTGTCTACTGCATGCTCTTCAAATACACCGAGTTGTGTGAGCAGCCGTCAGTCTTGAGAGAACAGATAGGCCTTTCTGCTTTTGGATCCAAGAAGTGCTGGCTATGTTTTCTTTATCTGTGTACTGAACTGAGCCGCTCCCCTTTCTGTCCTAGATAGCCCCTTTAGCCAAGGATTTAGTATTTGTATTCCACCACTAAAGATCTTGTTTTCTTCTAAGGGGAAATATATCCTGACACACGCTTTCTACCCTGGTTTGGGTTTTCTCTTGCCCTACCTTGTATGCAGTCTGTAGCTCCAAGGATGATTATTTCCAAATTAGAAGTTAACTATATTCTATAAACCCTGTTCACTCAGACTGAATCACCAACAAACAGCTTTCTTTTCAAATTTTTCTCATTCTGACTGCATTTTTCCTAATGGACAGGAGAGAAAATACATGCAAGTAATAAGCAAAACCGATGATACTGGATATGACCCACTGGGTTATGACTTTGGATGCTGATCTCATCATGCTTCCCTTCCCACAGAGTATTAATGGCCTTTTGCCAGTTTGACAAGGGCACTGGAAAGCATCTGTTTGAAAAACCTGGAAAGCACTGGGTTTTTTTCCTCTCTCCCAACTCAGTCCCCATTACAATTTCATTTTTAATCAGCCCCCACCTCCCCCTTTTTCGGTTGTCTGTAACACTACGCACAGTATAATAAAATATAATGGTCCCAAATATTTTGCTAAACAACAGAAAAAAGATTTTGGCTGCACTGCTCATTTGTTTTCCTTTCTCAGTTGGTTTTGTGTTTGTGCTGAATAAACGCACTCACTAATGTGCCTATGCATCTTGCTACAAACACAGATATACACACACTATATACAGACAGAAATGCAGCTTTTTTGTTTACTCTGCCTCTCTCATTCCCTCTAGATATTTTTGCATGCTGTCATTTGTGGAATACTGCTGAAACCCAAAGGGATGTCAGCTGAGCCTGCCTCGTATTGCAAGCTGTTGGCAGTCTCATTAAGGATGGGGGAACAGCGTGGAGTCCGCTGCCGGTTTTCACAGACTGATGCCGCTGGTTGGAAGCGTTCGGCCGAGCTCAACGGGCTATGCCGGCTGATTCCTTCAGACGCTCCTCAGCCTTGACTTTATTGTTGGTGTCTCAACAAGAATTCTAAAGTTGTTACTAAAAGTGCCAGCAGCTGCTACCAGCATGTATGGGGAAGGAATCTAATATATTAAAAGAAAAATCTTCAAAGGTTTCAAACAGGGTAAAAATGCATGTTTTCTTACCCCCGCAACCAGCCTTGCCTGTACAATGAAATTACTTTGGATTTGTTATTGGGTAACTATATTTCATCTATGTTTGTTAATTTCAGAATTATCTGCATCATTTTGTTCTCTACCCAATTAATTTTAATTGTTTCTAACCCTGCAGATATTACCTGCCTCATCTGTTGCAGCCCCACAGAATCCAAATCTCTTGCCCATGTATTTTTTCGGGGAAACTGTTCCTATCTGGGTGTCAAGGTAGAGGGCAGGAAGGAGAATGTAGCTCTCTGTGCTTCACCATGAGTTGTCCCTTCTTCCCCCAGGTCAAGAAAAGAACACCTGGCCATCAGCCTCTTTTTGGCCAATACAATTAAAAAAAAAAAAAAGAGAAAAAAAAATCACAACTGAAATAGACTTTAGCCATGGCTGCAGATTGGCTTTCATGTGTAAAGTCCCACCTAACTTCCTGCCTAATTAGACTGGGCAGTTTCCAGTCATCCTGAGGTTGAAGGAGGGCACTCTTGTTCTTTAGGCTGCTATGAAATCAGGGATACGTGGGTCCTGTGCACAAAAGAGAACAAATCAGGAAAAAATATGACTATATATTAGGAATTTAGGTAGTCAATTTAAAAATGGGGAATCTAAAGTTCCCAGCGCTTGCTTTTGTTTTGTATTCAATTTGAGGGCACCATACATAAAGCAAGATATTTAAGAGTCACCAATCCACCTCCTGAGGAACACCTAAATCTAAGGACAGATGGCAGTTAAAGGAGGAATAATATGTCTAAGCATTTTGTGTATTTGAGTCATAATATTCTTTAATTCCCCAACCATACACTGTTTTTCTTTCAAGCAAGGACTAGCACTACAACTATTCCATCACATAATCAGGTTACTCTTGACGACCTTCCAAAGCCAAATCCCAATGTCACGGTTAGCATCATCTCCTAGTGATTCTGTGCCAGAGCATGTGAAGGCAATACTTTCAAAAACAATCTCTTTATTTTCTGTTAGAAGTTGGGTCCCATCCATTCCTTACTTTTTTCTGTCTAGCACATACAGACCATATGTTTACATTCACTGTAATGCACCTCCATCTCCCTCCTTTCAACTGATTTTTATTTAGAAGATAAAAACTTCAGGACAGCACAGAAAGTAGGAAAATTTGTCTGCGATGCGTCTAGTAGATTTTAGCCACTATAAAACTACCTGAAATATAAGACAAAGTAAAGAAACATTTTAGTAATCCATAAGTTGTTTTTTTTTCTCCTCTTGTCCATTCCCTAAGTCACTCCCTTTCCCTTCTCTATTGCTATATTTTCATAGTGTTAGGGAAGAGTGTATCTCTGAAATATTGAGCTTTATGCCTTAGATTTAATGGCACTGGTAGTCCAGCCACGTAGTATGGGCTATGCAGTAAACAGACTTTCAGAGCCAAATCAGAAATTCACTATGGCAAAGGCTTACCAAATGGTCTGCTGAAAGGCTATGCTGCACTAAATACTCAAGTCACCCAACAAAACTAAAGGGAGGAAGGAGGGTCTAACTTAAGCAGAACTGGAGATCCAGAGATCTCCATTCTCTTCCTTACTCTGCTGGAGACAGAATTTGTAATCTGGGGCAGAGCATTCCAGCATCAGCAGGTATTCCTGTATCTGCCCCTAAGAAGATAAAAGAGAGGATGGGGAATATCATTTCATTAGCATTTATAAGGCAAACTGTGTGGAAAGCGCTGTTGCACAACTATGTAATGTACCCTTATTCCACAGGGTAGATTCCAATGAAACAAAGTGTGAAAAGCAGCATATGGGACCTGCTTGTAAAGAAAGAAGTTGCCATCTGACTGAACTCTCCTGAAGTGGTGATCATAGGGTAAAAGGAGAGAAAGCTTCTCTATAGATTGTTCTCAGCAACACCCCATCCCCAGGGTCATTGGTATTAAGCAAGGAGTCTCATCCTCTTCAGGTGCAATAAGGAAAGGCACTCCCTGCTTGCAAGTTTCATTTTGGGGGAGATTTGTATTACCTACATATCCTTCGCTTAGCCATGAGAGCCTTGTTGATTTAACACTCTAATAAGTGCCATGGAAAAGGAAGAACAGCTGGCAGGTTTTTGCTCTACATACAAGCTGAAAAGCCATTCCTGAAGTGGCATTCATCTCCTTACCCATGTTATTAACACCTTAAGGTGTGAACATGAGCCACTCTCACATATACATCATCACTCATTAAAGAACTTCTGCCCTACAATGTATATTTTAATTCCTTTTTGCATCAGAGGAACTCACTTATGGACTACAGCATCACAGTAGGCTTACTAAAACAAAAACATGCAACTGTCCAGTATGAAAAATAAAACATCCTTTGTAACATCAGCAAACGTAGTGCTTCCTATTGTCAAAACAGCACAAAGCAGCTCTGGTTTTATACTGATATATCAGGTTGGACTCAATAGTAGCCCAAGTGCTGTATTAAAAAAAGATTATTGTAAACTATGTAGAGCAGTCTTTGTTAGCTCTAAAGAACAAGGAAAACACTATGCAGAATAAACAGGGACAGAAAAAAAAAAAAGTAAAAACAACAGTGCAAGTGAGTCTGCTAAATAAAAGCTCTGCAAAGAAACTTACTTAAGCACAGCCAGCTTTACAACAACACACCCCAGAATCCCAACATGAAGAACTGGTCTGTAATGTATATTTTAAGTAAAAGAAATGTTATTCTCTCCTTCAGCGGATAGGAAATGCCCACCACCCTCTCAGCAGCAGAGTGAAGCCCAGAATGCCAAGACCCAGTCCTGGCTCAAAGCTGGTGCAGACACCATCTCTGCATCAGTGGTCCATGACAGCCACCTCCACTTTTCATGCACAGTAAGAGACCAAATCATAGAGGTGAGATTTTCTAGCTTGCCCTCTGAGACACTAAAGACTGTGGAATTAAAATGGAAGTCATAGAATACTTTCTGTAACCCTTAAGGTTGTCTTTCATGCAGAATTTCATTCTGCACTCAGTTTCCTAAATGACACTCCGCTTGCCTCATGTGCAATAATGAAATGGAAGGCAGATTTTACTGAATGTCATATTCATGTAGGAAACCCCTTTTCATAATCAGAGTGAATTCTACAGAGAAATAAAAAGTACTTTTTACTCCCATGAAAATGAATTGTGAAGAGTGAAAAAAAATCCTTTTATTTCCCCCCCTTCTCCCACAAATTCTTCCAGAGAGAGTAGCTTTTTGCATTGTTCTCTCCAGGACACACTCTTAAGGACTTAAATTTGGAAGGGAAGTGTAATTGTGGAATTATATCCAGTTTGGTTTGACTCAGATTCTGTTTTCCTGTATAGTAAGAATACAGAGCGTGATTCAGAGCCCATTACAGCAAACAATGGGCTTTGAACGAGACCAAAGGTGTGTTAAAGCCCAGCATTGATCTTTCTTCATTTTCTCCATTTTACTTTTGCCTTAGTCTTCTCATAGGGGTTTTTCTTCCCCTTTTCTTCTTGGTTGCAGGAAGAGATGCAACTTACAATCCCACCCCTCTGCTGACAGTTTTGCTCATAAGACATTAGGAAAAGGAGGAGCACTTGCCGAAATATATAATCACATTCAGGACAACTATTAAAGAACAAGGTTTACCAGATCTCGTGGGAAACAATATTTTCTTCTAGGAAGAAACATGAGATATTAAAAAATTGTTCCTTTGAATTCAGAAGTCAAAAAGTACGCGACAAAGGAAAAAAAATATTTTTTTTCCATTTGCAGAAATATTTCATTTAAAATTAGTCTTTATCAAAGGCTACTTGATTTCTCATTTCAAGTTTATTTTAAGAAAAAAAAAATTCAAGTGAAAAATACCAAAAAGGATGTTTACAAAAATTCTGAGTTTTTCTTGCTCAAAAATGTTAGTAGATGAATTCATCAAAACCAATTCTTTTCCTAAATTTAGATTTGGCTTTGATAAATTGGCATTTTATAACAAATTAGGCAAACGTCTCCTGATTTCTGGGAGACAACCATCAACTTTCCCT
>NW_009212487.1:9203-11386 GCF_000690835.1 Fulmarus glacialis
TTGTCCTTTCTGAAAGCACAGAAGTGCATGACATGCCTACTCTCACAGATAACAAATGGGTGCCTTTGAAAACAACATCATATGCCATAATAGAAAGAAAAATCACTGAATGTATTTTGTTTTAAAGTTTCCTTGAACACATATGACTGGCCAGGCTGAATGATCTACAATATGCCGACAGACGGAGCCAGATACAGACCTTCAGAAGAAAGGGGAAGCAGGAAGGAGCTGAACAGAAACATTTAGTCAGCTCTGTCAAAATGTTGGCATTTCTATTAAGAAAGAATTACAGTATCCAATTCTGCCTGTTATTCTGTATCATTCTACCAAAAGCCCATGTTTTTCTGAATAATTATTATTAGCATTTGAGCTACTTCTACTGTATTTTGCAAGGCTGTCCAGTCAAAAGTGACACTGACATTAAAAGCCTATTTTGATTTTGAGTGTAAAATAATTGTTTGACTTGCAAGCAGAACTTCATAAATCATTCCACTGGTAACATTCTTTTTCTCTATAGCTGTTATTTCTGCACAATAACTTAGTTTCTGTTTTATTTAACGCCAATATTCCTGAAATGCAGACACTCCTGAAACTCACGCGTATCGTAACGCCTCGCGCAGAAAGATTTTTTCAGCCTACAAACCACATTTAAAGTCTATAAAATAGATAGCATTTATACTACGGAAAATTATTCACAGTGGAAAGACTTGTTATTGAAGTGTAGCTCAGTCCCTTAGGGACAGACATACCTCAGAATTGTTGAGATGACACCTGTGCGTCCCCGAGAACCACCCCTCACTCGAACACTGGTCAATGTCCACCTTCTGCAGATTGATGTCGACTTTGACAACACCTCTGGAAATAGAGAAAAACAGCCTTGAACACAGCAACTACAAAAAAAGGTTAAAATTCTTTATGACGCTGTAGCTTGCAAAGCAGAACTACATCTTTCTTCTAAATACCAAATTTGATGAAATGCCTGTAAACAGAGAAGTTTTGTGTTCCTGAAACCATGACTGCAGAGACACATTCTTATGTTAGACCTTACTGAGATGTATTGCTACAAGAGCTCGGTAAATCTAGCACACTGACGAAGTGTAAGGCGGCAGGTAAGAATAAGTTATACACTCAATTTAATGCCCTTCACATTTTACAATGCAGCAAAGAACTGAAATAAATACAATGAACGACCCGCACTACTTTTTCCGAGGCCAGCGACCTCCCCGGCCGACCCCGAGTGCAGTACCGGGCGCCGCACCTCACCCCCACGCCCGGTGACGACGACATCCCCCCCTTTGCTCCAGGGAACACTACTGGCCAAAATGACTGGCAAAAGCCTTTTTCTGTACTCTCCCCAGAGACACGCCGACCCCCCGTGGCTTCAGGCCTCTTCTCCGCGGCTCAGCGCCCTCCTCCAGCAGGCACCCGAGCCCCTCCCTGCCAGCCGGCCCTGGTGAAATGCCCGATACAACATCGCAAGGGCAGTGCGAGCCAGGAGTAGGCCACCGATGTCTGTGGAACCAGAAAAAATGTTTCCTACACACACAGGTCCTCAAGGACTATCTGCACTGTATTATTTCTATGCCAAGAACACTCACGTTTTCATCATCAACAGTCTCCCTCAGAAATTTGTTTGAATGAAAAGCTAACAACCCGATTTCAAAGCCAACACTCCGTTTTACAAACAACTCAGAAATCACCAGAAGAAAAAAAGCTGTAAGACTGTAGTTGCGTATCTTAAAAAAAGCCTTCAAAAATTTCCTTATTCTCTCTAAAATAACCTCGAGAATTACTTTGGACGTAGAACGTTGATAGCGTCATCTTGTGAGAGCACATATCTGTGACTGCTTCGCTGCTGTCTGGACTTAGCAAAAATGTCAGTATGCAACTGCTGGTAGTTAGATCGTTACATGGACTCACTCGTAACGGATGAATGCTCCGTACCGATTTCTTAAATCTAGGGTACCATTCCTTTTAAGTCAACCGATTCAGCCACTTTAGACAAAAGTTTTGACTTCCACAGTCTGAACTTCCACAACTCCAGACACCATCATCCCTCCTTTCAGGCTGTGGACTACCAAGGGCATGGCCCAACCTCTATTTCAAGAACACCTCACTCACCTCAAAGTGTGTTGCCTCTTTTAATTAAAGCTCGGTATATATATTACTATGATAATAATAAT
>NW_009212488.1:0-5778 GCF_000690835.1 Fulmarus glacialis
GGTGGGGGGGGCAGGAGGGGGTGGATTTCCCCCGGCAATAAATCCGTGGACACCCCTCTTTCCCCTGACACCCTTCCCAGGAGAGGATTCCTGTTCGGAAGCGGACGGGAAAGGGTAGCCCCTGCCCAGATGTGCCCCAGATGTGGGAAGCCAGTTGAGGCTGATTTTTCGTTTAGATTATCTTGCTTACCTAATGATTTTTGCTTCACTGCTCAGCTCGATTGTGTTCACTAGGACGGCAGGCTATTAAAATGTCAAGGTGCATTGAATTGTTGTTATCAAGGAAAGAGACCTTTCCAATCAACCCGTGTTCCCCGGGTTGCATAAAGGCGAAGAAGAGATTGGAGGAGGAAGAAGACCTTCTTCATACCGGGGAGGGGGGGGTGCGTGTGTGTTTATGTGACTCTGCGTGTGTGCACGCAGATGTGTGCCTGTGCTTGCTGTAGTGCGGTGCAGTAATTAAAATGCCATCTTTTATAACAGGTATTAGACGTTTCTCTCATTCGCATTTACAGGGGGAGGTGAAACTTCTCCCCGTTGTGCTTTTCGCTGCAATCCTTGTAAAGAAAATACTGGGAGGAGGAAACTTGTGTGGTTGAATCGCTGGCCCCGCATACTAAGGAGCTGCTGGGCTGGGCTGAAGGAGAAAAACAAAGGCAAATGCCTTCCTCATGTCTGCACCTGCCTTAAGGCTTGATAAGAAAATAAGTTCACCGACCTACTGGGAAAAACACTGGAGATTGTCCAGTATCACAATATTGAACAACTGGTGACAGGATGATGCAAACCCAGCACATTTGGAGACACAAAAATCCCCTACCTCTCGTCACCACCACCACCTTGTTCATATAATTGCAAAGCAGTTTATTACACAGAGGCACATCAGATATTGCCACGGATTGATTTTTTTTCTTTCTTCTCTCGTAAACTATACAGTACATCATATTGGTTGGGAAAAAATATATTCTTTGGATTTATTTCGCTTTGTTTAAATCATTTCACAAATATTTTGCTTTTCCCCTGTCATTTCTCTTTCATTTTCATTTTAAAAAGATGGCTTTGGTTTTGCTTGTATACAGTTTTGTAGAATAATGACATCTATCCCGTCCCCCATGCATCAAGCATCATTGATTGCCCAGAACATCATTGTCACTACTGGGTGTTCATCTTCACACTTGCCGCTGGCAGGTCCCTCATCTGCTTTCTCTCTCTGTCTCACACATGCCCCTTCCCACAGCCGCACGCTCACTCACAACAGGCATGCCCACTTTCTCTTGTCGCCTAATATGCATTTCTCTCAGCATGCTTTTACTCTGCGTCTCCTCCTCACGTGCCTTCGCTTTCTCCCCGTCCGGCCTGGTGCTGCTGTGCGAGTCCACGGGCACAAACTGCAGCCAACCGCTCAGTTCTGTAGCAATCTTCAGCTTGGTCTGCATTAAGAAGCCAGGAGAAAACAAATCCTTCCATCATTTTCCGCGTTGTCTACACTGATTCATGAAAGTTTCTCTCGCAATATTTGATTCCCTGAGATATTCAGGCACGGGGAGGAGAGAGCGCTGCAGGGACTGCAGGAGTCCTTGCTAGTCCTGCGAGTGGCAGTGGAGAAGGGGTCCACAATCCTCCTTTCCCCCCATGTTGTTGCTCCAGCTGGCCTTAATTTTCACTCTGCCTTACATTTCCACTCTCACATCTGTCTTGGGGCTTGTCTCCATGGAAAAATTATTGCACGTGGGGCTGGGATGTGAATTAATAGCACATCCCTGCAGGGAACATTGCAGGTACAGTGAGGACTTGTGTGCACAAGGACGTTACTGTGGAGCCAGCCAAGGTGTAAATCTCCCACGTTGTGGCACCAGCTCCCCCACGTACGCTGTCGGTGCACGCGGGGTCTGCGTGGCCCCCCCAGGCCCAGCCGGGCTCCACACACCCAGGGCCCATATGCACTTATGGCACGTGTGCTTCTCAACCAAGAAAAGCCCAGATGTATTTGCTGATTTGCATCATCCCATACATGTGCTCCCGATACTCCTTGATAGATTTATTCTTGCAAGTTGCTTGAGAGATAAGAAAGTGGTATTATTCCCTGTTATAAGGGAAACTGAGGCGAGAAGGCTCATGAAATACCTAAATACTTCAGATGATGGGATCCAAAGTGACTTGCCCTAGGATATAAGAAAGTGGGTGGCAAATAGTAGGAACTGGTAGATAGTAGGAATATTCAGTCCCTGAATACTGTACTGGTTATTTGTACTCCAGTTATTAGACCAGCTGTCATTTCTTCTATTAACATTTTTTCTCATCTCCTCACTGCTCCTCTCAATATCTAGCAGTTTCCATATTTTTCTTGCAAACCCTAGCTTCCTCAAGCGGTTGCGTTTGGCTCCACCGCCGACGGCTGTGAACCAGACATCCAGCCCAGCCCAGGAAGAAGTGAGGCTCCTCCACTCGCTTACCAAGTCAGAGTGACCTTCATTGTGGCTCAGGTGCGGGACCCACTCATGGCACCACATGAGCCTTCAGCCTGCCTCTGCTTCTGGCCATGGTGAATCGCCAGATGGGATGGGGAAAGAAACTACTACCGTCAAGGCCAAAGCAAGCATGACATCCAACTTGCACATTGTTCCATGCCTAGACCTATATCTAAGACTAGACCCCATGGGCCTGGACCATTTCCAGGTTACTTGGCCTCAGTTGTGCTGCCTTTTTTACCTTCCTTTGCCGATCTGGGTCCATGTATGTCCTCTGAGTAGAATACTTCCTGCCTGTGATAATTTCCTGAATCTATTGTTAGGATATGTATTTTCTTCCTCCAACGGGTTATGAACTTCCTATCAGCGCTACAACTTTTCTCCTGCAGGCTAAGTGTCAGCAGGCAGTTTTCATTACCTAATGAACTTGACCAGCATCACTGCAGAGTCCAGTCAAGCATTGAGTCTAAACCTCTCCCACTTCCTCCACAACTGTGGGAAAGAGCAGCACCCTTTCTGAAATCAATGGATTCAGCCTAAGAAATTTTCCAAGTGGGTATTTTTGAACTACTCACAGTTAAGAAATAAGGGGCAATTTTTGAGGAATTGTTATCAGCATTACCATCATAATAGATTAATTGATTCTACAGTCAGTAAAGGACCATTAGATCATCTCCTTCCAAGTCCTGGCCAGCACTGGCCGTCTGAACACCATCATTTTCAGGCCACGTTGCCATCACTTCCCATACCTATATTGGGCATGGGTTCAAGCCTGAAGTCAGTCAATGGCAATCCTTCTACTGACTCTGAAGGTTGGGAACAGTCTTGTAGTGGTTTGGAAGAAAAAACGGAAAAATTCTTCACTGCATTCTTCTGTGCACAGGAGTGACTTTCTGCAACCAGCGTGGCCTCCTGCAAAGCACAAGAAGGCGTTAAAGGCTGGGGCAGTGCAGGAGGAGCTGGGAAGCCACCCACTGACCTGTGCCTTTACCAAGACACCTTCTTGCTGTTCGCTATATTTCAGAAATGTTTTGGAAACCTGAATTAATTACCTTGATTCCTCAACACATCCTCAAGGAGATCTTGTCATTGACTGACTCCATGGGGGCTTGTTCTCCTGGATTTGAGCGTATCAGCACTTCTGCTGAGAGGGACAGAAGACCATATGTATTCCAAGCAGAGCAGATTATATAAACTACTCTTTCCTTATCAATCTAGGGGCTGAAGAAAAAGAAAACTTGTAGCGCTGTAATCCACAGGGTCCTGCACAGTTAACAGGATGATAAATTAAAAGCAGAAAGCAAACCTAGCTTTTCTTTCAAGGATGGCCAAAGTCAAAAGCTCAACAGAGCTAAAACTCAACAGGGAGAATACTTCACCAGAGAGAGATCACCAGCTGAAGAAGTCACAGATCAACAGGGAGAACGATTCATAGCACGAGATAAAGCTGTATGCTTCGTGCCGATGGGTATGATGCTCACGCTGCCGGCTGGTCCAAGCGCATGCAGAGCATGCTTGGTTTGTGAATACTTGAGCACTTGTACCTGCGGTCAGGCACAGGGTGGAGCTCAGCACAGTGGGGTCTTGGCTCACAGCTGTGATGCCTAGGCACTAACATCTAGGAAAAGAGCTACATAAAGGGGGGCAAGAAATGTCCTTTCCAGGAAAAGTGCAACACGTGTCCTCCATGCCCTATATTTAGCAATTTCTATCGCTGAGTTCTCACACGCTGAACCTGTTTTGGTCCGTAGTGTCCATACTGTGCCTCAGCTGAACTCATACCCAGTAGGAAACTCCTTATGCTTCAGCAGTATCTCAGAACATGAATGGTTGTGCCTATTTTTTATGGTTCAGTCTATACCCTGATCCTAATACCACAGTGTTCCCTCTCAGGGCTGGCTGGGGTAAAAGGCTTGTCTTCCTTTCAGAGAGACAAAAAGCTTTCTCTGGGTATGGCAGGATGAAATGGATGGCAGCAGAGATGGGACAAATTCACAGCATCTTTTGGAAGAAGTGCCGCTACCGGACCTACCTGCTACCTGAGCCCCGCAGTCTGTCTGAGGCAGCAGCCATTTGCTGCTCCTGCTGCTCCCCCATCTCTCATACCATGACCTTCAGCGGCTTTGCGAAACGATCAAGAGGATCTAAGTTTCACTGCCAAAATCTAATTTCAGACATCTAAGACCTCCTTCTGCATCTGGCCCTTGTGCAAGAAAAAAACCCTTAGTACTGGCTGTTACATTTAAATGTAAATTGAGTGGGACCAGGAGAATTGGTTCCTGAACTGCGCCAAAACCCCTGCATTAAGAAGTTAAGGCTGGTGTATATATCAATCACGCCAGCATAAAACACATCAAAGGGATGTAATTGTCCCCCAAGCAAGCCTTATAATTCACAGAAAACTCAGTTGAAGTTAGCTCAGTTAAAATAAGTCTGAAGAGAAAGACACTGGAAAGTTCCCGATGATCTCTTGCGATGTCATGCAATAACCTATCATGATTATGATTAAAGCTTTATTTTCTTTGGCTTCAGATCTTATGTTCTTCCCCGGGTGCATCTCTTACCTCCCCAGGCGATTTCCAAGGGGCAGTGAAGCGGTCACTGACGCCTGAGTTTGGAGAGGGTCAGCCCTTTCAACATGCTTGACCATGGTGCACCCTCTGTCTGAATTCAGCCCTTTCTCTGGGGACTTCCACAACCTGACAACGAATCCCTGGGCTGACACCATCGAAGGCATGAGGGAGAGGGTAGAAACATGGGAGGCGCATTGAAATAGCAGGTTCAGCCAATCCATTTTTGGGGCAGATGTGACCCAAAGCGAGTCCTGTTGTGTTTGAGGCTGGGCAGCAGCTGCCTAAGCCTGCGGGCAGACTCGTTCCTGCGGCAGCGGTGGGTTACAGGCACAGAGCAGCTGCCGGGGACGCCAGCACTACCCTTGCTTTGCAGGTCCTGGCTTCTAGGCCTTCAGCACACAGAGGAAACCCAACGTCGGCCAGGGCTGACCATGTACCTGCAGGGTGAGGGTAGAGGTGAGCAGTCTCTGCTTGCAAACCGCTGGCTGCCAGCCCCCTGCTCCGGCCAGCCTTGGCTCTGTGGTTTTTCAAGGGCCCCTGCTAGCATTCCCAATCCATACCCTCCATCACCCTCAACGTGTCAAGGCAAAAATGCCCTGGGAAGCTCCTCAGACATAGTCCAAGGTGTTATAGCTCTGGGATCCTCAAAGCAAGCACTGGAAGCCAGGCCGAGCCACAACTAAGCCATGTCTATTTTTTTGCATGCCACAGATTTATTTGCTAGCGAAGTAGCTGTG
>NW_009212488.1:5801-22501 GCF_000690835.1 Fulmarus glacialis
GCAGTGGAGCATCTTGGAAAAACGAAACTAGCACTCAAAGCAGAATAATTGGTGTAGCAGGAGGCTGTGCCCATGCTAATATTTTTTACTGAGATGAAGCTTATTAACATGTGCACTGGTGCATCTGTATTGCCTCTGGGACTCAAACCCAGCATGGTTCTCCGCCGTGCTGCACGGGGGTTTTACCTTCCTCTGACCTTGCACCGGCTCCTTTGTCCTGTTCTTCTGTGCTCTGAGTTAACCTCTTGTCTGCTTAGGCTTATATCCTATGTTTTAAATCCAGGCCAACTTTTTCAAGTTTCTCATACGCTAAAGATTTCAGTTGTGCTAAAAGTATTTTGTGTCCCATTGTTATGATGCTTTAGGTTTGTGGTAAGTTTGTTGTGCAGTGCACACTTCAAATAATCAGCCCATCCCTAAGCTGAAATTTTAAGCTATTTGCAAGTGATCAAAAAAACTCACTCTGTGCTTGCCCTAATGTTGTACTTTGGGGAAAGAGGTGTGGATTTACTCCATGTGAGTTCACAGACTGAATCCCCGTTTGACAGAGAGAAAATAAAAGCTAAATCTTGCTTGGAGTATCCAGACTAAGCCCTTATTTCACCTATTAATATAGAGGAATAGAAGTGTAACTTTTGGGGACTAATACGAAATAGGTCAGGAGAGAAAATGTGGTCTTTGCATCTGATCTATGCTGTGAATTACAAGGCAAACCAAATCTCTACCTTCTGAGTTACTGCTGCTAGAACAGTTTAGGTGGAGTGTTTGCCAGGGTGTTACCCCTTACCATTGATTGTGAAGACCATAACAAAGTCCAACTGAGGTAAGTGACAAACATAACATTGCATGCGGAGTTCAACCCTAAACTATCAAATCCCTAAAAGGCGTTGACCTTTTTAACACATATTACACAAAGAGTTTCCAGAGGGGAGGGAAAAAGAAAGTTGTTATGCCAAGATGCTGGGCTACCACCGGTCCTACAGTGCCAAATACAGGCTGTTTGTAGTCACACAGCACTCCACCTTGCTGCACGAGCCACTTTGCTTACATAGTTCAGGTTATAACCCATCCAGTGCTTCCTCCCTCCTTACAGACAATTCAACCAGGGCAGGAACAAACCCCAGCAAACATAAACAGTTAGGTTTTGGCAGTGTTTTGCTAACAATGCCAACCACCCTGATCTGCAAGTTTCGTCTCGAAATGCCCTCTGCTTAGCTGTAGTTAGAGGTTGTCCTAGCCCAAGGCCTCTTTTCAGCAATGTTCTGCACTAAAACTGAACACCCATTAGTTAAGTAGGTGTATTTTGGCCCCAGACAGCTTTAAGACATCATTTGAAGACTCGTAGTTTGCTAGTTTCCTCTCACTGTTGCACCGTTGATATCATCTCAGGTAACCCTGTAAGCTTTCCACGGACAGAGTCGCACTGGGTATTAGGGGATTTTGCTAGTTCGTTTCTTTTGTGAAATCCAGTTGTTTTGCACTGAATGCGGCACGTCCTTGGCATATGTGATTCAGATCAGGCAATCATCCTACACGGTGTAAATCAATAAGATGAAATGTAGCCATTGACAGCACTTACAATTTTGCCCATTACTATGAAATCCTCTTTCTTTAAACGGAAGGTGCTTTTATGAATCCATTGAAGCACATCTGACAAAGCCTTCAATACTGACTATTGCCTAAATACTGCAAAACATAACAGTTATAAAAGATACATGTGGTGCATATTTATAAGGATTAGAATAAGCACTTTGCTGAATTGCTGCAGCACATTTGTCGCTTTTTCAGGATACTTATAAACCTAGGATATTTTCTTCTTCCCATGAGTCAAATAAACAGTTGTCTGCGGGGTTACTGAATCTCTCTGCCTTTCCATGTGCTGACAGTGCAAAATATGTACTTCTACAGCTGTGTTAAAAAAAATTCATGCAGTGTAATTATTCTTTATGCTAATATAATAGACTAGTAAATGTTCCTACACTTCTTGTAGGACTAATTACATTTCAGTAATGTGAATGATCCCTGGAGCTGCTGCTGTTAAATATTTTTGGAGCAGTAGCGAGGGAGTTTGTTATTTGTACACACTAGAGAAGTGTGGATTTGCGAAACAGAATAGCATGGCTCTAAGGCAGTAACGCTCCTTCTGACATCACCATACTGTCACACATCAGGGTAGATGTAATATGGGGAACGCATTAGCCAGAGGATTTTCTGCTTCCCATCTGATACACCAAGTCCTCACATTCAGAACACAGGTTTTGCAGTGGCTGAAATAAGTTTCACTTCAGACACCAATTACAAGCAGCTCATTAGGAGCTGCTGACTAAAATGTAAATTTTATAGACTGTGTACATCTAAAAAAATGTAGGGGATTCCAAAACCATGTCTTTTTAAACTGGCTAAAATACATTATTTACTATAATATGCGGATAAATAAAGCCAAAAAGGAGTTAAAGCAAGCAAACTGCGTAATTTCAGATAGAGGAGCAATTCTTCGTAAGCATCTTGTAACAATTTGGAAAGGCAGCCCTGCCTAGCTACTGACTTCTGAGAAATACTTTGGTTTCGGACAAGGAGCTGACATGGGGACAGTCATGTCATTCACTGGTTGAAGCTGTCACTGAAGCTCCAGCCTTGCTGCTGTAGCTATCTGCTTAGCGTGTTGGTGGTTAGACAAGTCTCGTCTTCACCCTCTCTGCTCTGCATGATAGCAATGATTACAATACTCTAGCTGCTGCTATGTTTAATATTATATAAGTGCTGCTCACTAAATGTGTCAGTCAACCTTTCTACTCCAAGGCGGGTTTTGCATGTTCTTGAACAAGTTTTGTGCCAGTCATAGCTTCAATTGTCATAGACCATCTGGAGGAGCTGGGAATGAAGGCCATCACTATGTACGTGCTTTATAGCGGCTCGGTGAAGCTGAATGAAGCTCAGCAGCTGAAGGCTACCTGCCAGGCCATGTCCTCTTTCTGCCCAGTGTTTTAGCTTGAGCAGTGCTTGACGCTCTTGCTGCTCTTCTGACCAGGCTGCTAGAAATCTTGGATAGATGGATGATGCATGTGCAACTACTCTGATGTATATGGGATATAGCAGCCCTGCTGCTTGGGTGCTAAAGAGATGGTCTGCAGGAGTGCGTTAAATCTGAGCGTGCACAAATTGGCAAATACAGACTTTTGTTGATCCAAAAGAAAAAAATAAACAAAATTATTTGGGGTTTTTTGGTGGTTTAGGTTGGATTCACAAAATCAATCTGTGTAGTTAAAAGGTCAAATGACATACTGTTATGGAAGTATATCCACTGCACATGCGAAAGCCATAACTTGGTGAAAAACTGACTGCTGTATCACAACAAAATAATAAAATTGAAACCATGACCATCCCAGCAAAAGTGCTTCTTTGTCCAGTTTCCTTAAGCTTCTAGCTTTTCCTACAGAGGCACTTGTAGTGGTTTACAGATCTGCTCTCCTACCCTGTTACTGCCCCTTCTCAAATATCGCAGGAAACTCCTTGCAGCCCTGATCCAGGTGGAGCCATTCCCATTCTGCACTTGGGTAGATCAGTCTGGCTTCCTTAGCCACATCTGTGGGCAGCTACCGGTGTAGCCTGCTTGGGCTGTTTATTCTGAATTGGCCCTGCACCAGGGCTCAGGTGCTGCAAAACAGGTAGTTTGGATTGGGGTTAGGAACAGTAGTATAATAAAGCCTGCTGCTGCAGGGAGATAACAAAGGGTTGGGAGCAGAGCGAGGTTCCATTAGGGAAGGGCCACTGGAGGAGCTGGGTGTGACAGAAATGAGGTATGGGAGCTGTGGAAAGGGAAATTCTTGGCAAGAAAAGAGAGACTGAAAAGAGAGAAAAAAGACTGAAAAAAGGAGGAACAAAGGTGAAATTTGAAGAGAGAAAGTATTGGTGGAAAATTTTGAAGAAATTAGCAACTGCCAGAGGAAATGAGCATTTGGGGACAAGCTGAGAGAATTTGGAATACCTATCTTCCATCTATTCCTTTTCCCCACTACAATTTTCAGTTTTTACCTTTAAAGTGGTCATTGAAGATGCTTGAAAGAAGGACAAAGCCCTATTTTAAGTAAGCCTGTGCTGCTCATAGCATCTCCCTGAAATCTCTCTGATCTGCAAGCCAACCAGCTCTTTGGGTTTTGAGTTTCCCAGTGCAATAGCGGACTGCCCCCAAAACTGTAGTTGTTCAAATCTCATACCTGTTACAGACCCTTTGTCTTGCTGGTGGAAAAGAACAAAAAGTCACATTCAGCATGTGTTGCCTCCTTCCTGGAAACCTGGGATGAAATTACTCCGCTTGTGGTCAGCAAGCCCTTCCCCACAAGGGTTAATGTTTCTGATGTGAAAACAAGGAATAATGATAATTTAAAAACCTTCTCAATTGAATGTTTACCTGTTTCCATAGAGACGGAGTGCAGCTCTCCATAATATTTGCTAAATGACAACTCAATAGCCCACACCCAGGACATGTGAAGGGACACAGGACATGGCAAAGAGAATCAACAAGTGTCTGTGCAGTCTGTCCTGTGCAGAGTCAGTCTGTAATTAGGAAATTAAATACAAACATTGGCTTAGGCTTTGTTTCAGCCAAAGAAGCTGTGAAATAGGTTTTTGAGCTCTGCTTAAGACCTCTCTTATGGAAGCTGCCAATGCACGGCTGAGTTGGCATATTTTTCTTGTCTCCACACCCCCTTTCTCCTTGTATTCCCTCTCTCCTCTTTAAATTCTTCTTCCTGATAGAAAGGGATCGGAGCCAAAAATTCCCTAATTCTGGAAACTGCTTGCGTCTGAGGTTTTGACTTAATTTATCTTTACCTGATGATGTGAGTGAACTACAACCCTGTTGACTTCTGTAGTGTTATCCAAGGCTAAATCAGGATATGCCTGATCCACAAAGGAACCATTGTACAGCATGTTGGCATTTGATCATGCTGGAGAATGAAAGCCATATTTGAGTGAGGCCTACAAGTGCCTCATTACTGCACTGTAAACAACTGGATATTACAGTAATGGACAAGGCTTTGAGTGCTACGAACGGCTTCACATTCGCTTTATTGATTTGCAATGTGCACTGTGATGGTCTGCTGTAATAAATACAAATGCCATAGTGTAGAAATGTCAGAACAACTTATTAAAAATGCGTCTCTTCCTTGCTCGTGCAGTACGGCATGTACGTCTGCACAGCTGCAGGATTGTGGCGAGGTGGGGATGAAGCTGTGGCTCAAGTGTTGCAAGAATATAAATTCAGCGTATAAGCAGAACCTGTACTGGCCAGCCCCTTTCCTTTTGCTTTGTGCTTCTTTGTAACAGACAAGACTTCTCCTGTGCCTCAGAACATATTTCACATTGCAGAAGAGGATAATCCTTTCTCACATCTCAGGAGGGTTGAGGTGGTACCGGGTCTCAACCCACATACCACAGGCAGTTCCCTGCCCACCTTCCACCACTTAGAGAAGCAGGAAGTGCCACTGGAGCCAACATTTCTCTTAACAGTACAACTGTTTTATCTAAGCATGGATATGGAAAACCTTTGGCTTTCAGAGCTGTAGTACAAGCAGGAGACTTGTGGCAGATCACATGTGTGCTTCTGCTGGGTGCACATAAAGTATGTGTGTGTGCGCCATTATATACATGTGTATCTCTCTCTCTCTCTCTCTCAGGATATACGTGTATAGATTAATATTCCTTGACCAGATCAACAGTTCCAATAACATCTGCTTGGTCTCTTGGTTCACTAGAGGGTAAGAGGCAACTTTCTGAAGAAAATGGCTCGTGTTCATCTGCCTGTCTGTTGAGGTACTGTTTCCCAAGCCATTCTTCTCTGTGACAACTGAGTTGGTCTGCACCTCCTGGCTGGACTCTGTCACGTCTGGGCAAATTCATGCAGTGACTGGCAGTTTCTTGCTAGGGTTTCCCCACATGGTGTCCTGACTTCCCCTTTAGTCGTTATGTAAAAGGATGTCACATTGAAAAATCTGTCCATGCCTACTATCTATAGGTAGGATTGACTGTTGGAAACCTCTCAGTCCCACCTGCCCCAAACTCTAACTAGTGGAAGAAAGTAAGAATGGAACTGGGAAAACAGCTCTGGTTGCTATATAGGAGGAACGATAGGCTATTCATTGTAACCAAAATAAATGTGATTTTATGAATGAGTGTGGAGTGTGATGGGGGCTATGGAAAAGCTGGGAGGAGAAGTGGATGGAAATCTCTTGCTGGAAACTCCAGTCTGTTTCCACAATCATGAATATAATTATTGCCTATACTCCAAGAATGTATACTTTGTACAAACTTTCAAATAGATATTTCCATGATATTCATCAGCCTTAGCACTTTGCAGATGACAACTGAATTAAACCCCATCATACATTATTTAAAGGAGAAGTACTGTGCTCATCATGCGGACTGAAAAATGGAAAGGTTAGATGACTTAGCCCAAATACAGGGCTTGTGGCAAAACCAAATCCATAAGCTCTGATTCCACGTGACTATTCTTTGTCCTTGTATTTATAGAAAAAGTCCTTTTGAGTTTAGTAACAGAAGGGACCTATGGAATTTCAGAAGTCTGTAGATGTAACTAAGAAACTGCCAGGACCCCTTATTTTTTAGCATGGTTCTCTTTGTTGTTCAGGTAGTCTTATGGATTTACAGATTTCCTATAACGTTCTGCTGTGGATACCATAGGAAATGGGAGAGTCTTGAACAGGATAAAGAAGGTGCAATGCTTTGCTCCCCAAAGTCCCCCATTTGGTAGGCATGTCAGGAGAGGGGAGGAGAGCCTGCTGTTAACCTCATCTGATGGATAGTCCCTGAGGCACCACTGCCATCTGCTGAAAGCTAGAGCAGCCCATGGGGATGTGTTAGGGAGCCATAACTGACAGCCTTACCACTGCACTAAGCTCAGCAGAAAGTGAGCAGTCTGGCCCAGAGAATTTTATTGAGAGTTTTTCTTTGGAGTTTTTCTTTCTAAGCCTAGATTTCTACAGCAAATCCGTAATCCCTTACACAGTCTTTGCACACTCATCAAAAATTATAGTTATTAAACTCTGAGGACCATCTCTATAAGGAAATCACGGTGATGTCCAGTCAGACCTGGGAAGGTTTTTGTAGGATTGCCACTTTTGTCTGAGCAAACCCATTTTCTGAAGCATGTGAGAAGGAGGTGTCCTGCTTGTGTTGTGTAAATGCCCTGTTGAGGAGCAGTCAGTAGCAATTACTTCTGCAACATCGAACACACTTCATGGTCAGATTTGTCAAAAAAGAAAACAAAATGCTTGTCTTAAGTATGCGAGCAGCTATTATCTGTTCCGTTCCCTGGGCTTTGGAAAATAGCCTGGTTCATGTCAGAGATGCTCAAAACTTGTCTTGGCCAGACTGACTATCCATCCTCGGAGGATGAGGGGAAGGGAGCCGTTGGCATGAACAAGCTGGTACAGGTATATATGCTTTGTGTGGAGCCAATTTGAAGGAAGTAGAAATTACTCCAAGAGCCAGTGGATGTATTTCTGTTACTGACCTGATATCACACATGGAATAGAGGAAGCCAAGAGGCATGGTGTCTCCTGGGGGTTGATCCAATTCGACCTGTAGGCTGAAATGAGTAGAAAACTGCTGACTAAATAGACCTTGGATCAAGCACCAACCTCCCGTTATCAGAGTTCAGTGTAAGTGGTGTGAGGGTGAACAAAATCTCTCCAGCAGAATTGTACTCTTAGTTAAATGTCATTAGTTGGCTGGGGTGATGATACTAACATTTGCTTTCTCCTTCCACTCTTACTTTTAGAATCAAAGATGTTTGTATGGGTTTATATGCCTTGGAAATGTATTATTAAAGTGTTTATGGTGGGGTTTTTTTTACTTTAAATCTCAGAATCATATTTATAAATAGTATCATTTGCTATTTTGACAAGGAGAGATTGCATTACAATCAATATTACATATTATATCCTAGGGTCTGTTGTGAGGAGATAGTATTAAGACATGCATAATTTATTAACCATCTCAGCAGTGGCCCAAAGTCTTTAGTGAAGATCAGGTCAAGTTTTGGTCAGTCTTGCATCAAGCTTTTAATGACTTTGTAACTGCTAGGTTAACTTCACTGTAGTGTAAACCCATTAAATTCAATGGAGTTAAATAGCCAACTGATTAAGGGAAGTGGAAAATGCAGAGACTTAACAACTAAGGTAGGTTTTTCAACACAACAAAACCAAAGAAAACTTAGAGATTTCTATTTCAGATAATCAGTTTTGCATCCTGAAGAACATACTGGGTAAAGGACTGGAAGCTATGAGAAGCCAATTTTTACACTTCCAGCCAGAACCTAGCTAGGGGCCTGAATACAGCATGTCATTATGATTAATTATAGGTAATGAGTGTTTTATGAACCTAAGAAAGAAAAGCTTTTATTTTTCTGGTATTATAGTGGTAGTGTCTTGTTTTGTTTTAAAGCTAGGAGTGCAAAGCCAAACACATGATGAAACCCCTTTATGAGCTCTTTTGTTTTGCTCTAGATTGTTACTAGACTTACAGGGCCAAATCCCCATCACACAGTGGCTCTGCCAGTGCAAGAGGCAAGGATTCAGTTCAGGAGCTCTGGGATTTTGTATTTTTTCCTTTTGTTCTGTGGCAGAAACCCTGTAGACCTATCTAGAATGCTGTTCAACAAGCATAACAGGAGGCAGGACTAGCCCATTCGAGGAAAGGTCTGCTGCCGGGAGTTTATTAGCTCTGGGCCTGACCCAAAGCCTACTGGAACCCCCTGGAATATTTCTCTTCATTTTTGCAAGCCCTCAGACCAGACCATTGAGGGCTCATCTAGAAATCTGCAGCTCGGGATGATGGAAGCTTGCGAGCAGCTGTGGCCGAGGGGACAGGGCTGTGATAAAGGCCCCACTCAAATAATCCTACCTAGAATTGACACCCGGTGGTAATGCCACCCAGCACCGCCAGCTCGGAGCACACCTCTTAGTGCAAGCTCAGGGAGTTTCCAACCCTCCAGGGTCTCCGTGCTCTCCAGACCGGGATCCGTGTTAAATCAGCAATGTGCATGGTGTTGGCTTTACCCACAGAGGTATTCTTACAGAAGGGCAGCAAGAGGGCGGATGCAAAAACCCTTTGCTCCACCCGTGTGTTTTAGGGGACTGGGGGCAACAGGGCAGGATAAGGGCTTTTGGCGCTATTGGGCCCTAAGTTTTAAAGAGGGGTTAAAAATATTAGGGGTAAAAGTGGGGAAAAAAGAGAAAACCAGAAGAAAAAAGGGATCAGTCAGCGAGAGCCCTGGTCTCTGCTGTTCCCCGGTGCACCAGGAGGTGGTGCAAAGCCCCTGCGCATCCCGCAGACAGGAGGCAAACTTCATTCTTCGAGGGACTACTCTCCAACTTGTACTACCCAGGAAAAATACTAGAGGTTTAACCCTCCCAGCATGCTTCTATAACTCTGGTATTTTGGTATGTATTTAAGGCTGATAATATTAACTATGCGAAAGGAAGAAAATGCAGGGGAACTTTATCCTACTAACTGCTATTATCATGCTGCAATAATGGTAACAAAATAAGTGACTTTAGATGATTTCTACAGTATTATATTTATAGGACAAACGATTCTTGCTGTGCAGAATGCAGACAAAAATGTGATCAGATTTTAGATTCTTTGTGCCTGGTTTTTCCATTTTGCTTTCTTCTTTATTTTTTGAACTTTTTCATAACATAATGCTAAAAATAAATTAATAAGATTAAAAAGAAATAGATTTTCATAAACCTTTATTTACATGTGTATTAATTAAAAACAAATTAAAAGCTATGTCATGAAAGTGTGTTGTCAGTTATCTTACTCAAAACAGGAACTGCTAAATATTTTCCCTTCCTCCTTACTGAAATACTGTACATTAGTAATAAGTACTTTGTAAGTATATTATACAGCCTTTGGTTGTAATTTAACAAAACAACTGATTTGTCTTTGTGACAAAACTGTATAAAATATGGCTTGATTGCTGAATTACTGAAACATTAGCAAAATAAATACATTAGTTTCAGATAAATTGAAGTTTTTCTTTCATTTTAAAAATCTCAGTGTATGATTACAAAGCTGCCATATGAAAACTTGTTTTACACTGTAAGAAAAAAGTTCTATGGGCATGAGTTCATGCAGAAAATAAAAAATAGCCTCAGTTTATTGTTCCTCATATTACAGAAGTTCTGTTTTGTTTTTTAAAGAAGAACAAGGGTCTGTAAAAGAAGCATTCATTTCGGCTTCTCAATTTGCAATGATTAGCAATGCCTATTGTGGGATAGTTTAGACTGCCAGTATATAAAAAGCAGTATATTTCAGCATACTTTCTCTGGAACAATATTAAATATAATCTTTTTAGAATTTATTTTTTGACACCTTTAACTTTTTTACTTTCTGGGCTAACAAATATTTTTTCATGGAAATTTTACATATGTTCCAGGTACAAAAGCTTGCATTGATTTTATGAATGCAGACTTCATCAGGTAATATATATATATGTTGTAATAAGCGTATCTCCATTCAACATGTTATTAAACAATCTTTTTTAAGGTATGTGGGAAATTAATCTGTATAAAGATTAAAACAAAATATAGTATTAAATTTGTGCTAACTTCCTTGCTTTTTAAAATTCTGAGAAATGTTGCATCTTCTTTTTTTTTTTTTTTATCCCTACCTCAATAATAACACATATACATTATTTTGCATTTTGCTTTGGAGGCGGCTGTCACTCTGAAAGTGAGTAGTTAGGGAGGAGTAAGGGTGGAGAGCTGTAAATGTAAATATCCAAAGCATCATCCAAAAGACTCAGTAGCATATTATTCTAAATTTCAGGTTTAAAAGCTTTTAGAAGGCTGGATCAGAATTTCTATTGCTTTAAATCAGTGTAACTTCACTGAAGTCAATGGAGCTACATTGACTTATATCAGCTAAGAATCTGTGCTATTGTTTTGAACCTTATTTTAAGCACAAGTGCTTTTCTACAAACCTTTAAAAGTTCAGCTTTGCTTATTCAAGAAAATTAATGTTTTGAACCGTGACTTAGAGTATTAAAAAGCCATTTCAGAATATAGCCAGATTTTCTGTTCTTGCTAATTTAACTTTCCCTTATTATCTTTAGAGAATGTCATTTTTTGAGCATGCTAATGCAGCAAACTTTTATACCATCATTAAGGATCATGGTTTATTGGATTTCATCTGACTACTCAAGCAAACATTTGTTTAGTGACACTTTTAAACACAAGATTGTACTACAAATGTCAGAAATGCTGTTTGAAAGTTTATGAGTAAAAACTTCGTTGCTTTCAACAGAACCCAGAAAGGAATGAAGATAGAAAAGTTTTACATTAACTTTCTCTGTGGCGCTATGAGAAAGCTATTTGGCTCCTGGGATTTTTCAAGATTATTATTTGATAGTAACAAAATTTATAATTAAGTTTGGGAAAAACATGCATAAGGTACAGATATAGCTCAGGCATTGTGGATGCAGGTGTGTATCTATCACCCATAAGCAATCATGTTCTTTGGCAGCTCCTGGTAGCAACAATTGAATGTACAATATTCTAACATCACAATGACTTTATCTGGATCTTCATGTTGTTAAGCTAATGGGAAGTTACCTATTTTATTCCCTTTCTTTTGATCTGTTTTCTTTTGTTTAGCTGGTCACAAAAAGAAAAAAAAAGGAAAAAAGTGGAGAAACTGCATTTTGCACTTTTTTATAACCATTGCTGAAAATCTGTCACAGTTACCAAGGAAAGCTAAAGAAAACCAGAAACAGAAAGACTATTATTTATAGCTAGCAAGATACAGTATGGCACCATATGGTAGAATTTATCAAATTCTTTCCTTTCGCATGCAGGGCGAATAGGGGCTGTAGACAGTTCCCTCTTGCAGTCCTTGCTTTGCTAGCCACTCATTCATTTACGCCGTGGGCTATATCCTGCTTGACCTCGTGCTTTTACACCCATAAACCTACTTATGCGGGCATGGCGAGCAGGGTTTGGCCCTCTGTGTTTATTTCTTCTTTCTGCGGATGCAGTTTTGCAAGGAATGCTGTTTGCATTTCAATCAACTAAAACAAGAGGATGGATAAATTAATGCCTGACTCAGCTCTTCACATCTGATGCTGAAATGTAACAGTAGTCTTCCAAGGGTTTAAGTTTTCAGGGTGACACTTACCAGGTGTAAGGTGCTGTAAGGTTAAGAAGCATCAAACCTATAATAAGAGTCTGACTTCCTCTTCATTTTGTCTCCTTTTGTGTTACATACTAGGGCAAGGAAGGTCTGCCAATCACTATCATTTCTTTTTCTTGTTCTGTAAAGACTGGGTCGTCACAGCAACAGGCCTGTGACAGGCTGGTATCCATTTAGAGCTCCAGGGGGGTCCTAATAGGATTGAACCAAAAGATCAAGTGAATAGCTTCCTATTTTAGATTTGTAATAACTCCGAACTGCTTGCATATACATGGACCTTACAGTGTTATGAGGAGACTTTTTACCAGAGAAAAGATCTGTCTGTTTCTAAGAGCGCTGTACTTTTGAAAGGATGCCCCTTAGCCTACTCCATCCTTGGAAAAAGGGAAAAAAAACCCAACCACAAACAAAAATTAAGCCCACTTCCCTTTCTCCCACACACAAGAAATTGGAAGGTGTCATTTCCTTTCATTAATTCATTTTACTAGATCAAAGTAAATAGTCTGTTTATGGAGAACAAAGAAGCCCCTTTTTGGTATTCTGTTGAAGTCGCTATCAGATTCAGAAGTTTACTCATCTTTCTGAAATCTGGCAAGGCTGCACACTGCCGAGATTACAGCCAAACGGCTCATGCAAAACGGGCAAATACATTCCATACAAAACAAATTCTAAGGGAGAAAGAACTAAGAGGGGGCATTTTGTTGATTTGGGAGACTCTCGAGAGGCTAGGGCTCTCATTCAGCTTGCAGAGGGGGATTTGGTAAACCCACAATACTCGGCATGCAGAGGAAGAACCACTGAGGGAGGGAGGACCTGTATTTTGTTAAAGTTATTTTCACCGATTATGGAACCCATTAGGAAAAAGATGTTGCTTCACACATTTCATTCCCAGCCAGATTCTTATATCTATTGTTCATTAGGAGCAGCATTTGATGTGGAACTTCTTGTAGGGCAAGATCCCAGGAGTAAATACGTCAAGATCTAGCTCCAGAAATTATAAACCACATTTTTAAAAAGGGCTAAATTCTGATAGCTAGTTTGTTTTCCTAAAGCAGGGCTTCTGAAGTGTCTCATTCAGAGAAGGATAGCAGGTGGGACTGTCATGTGAGCTGCATTGTCAAAAGGTTTTGGAGTCTTCTCTCAAGGCACAGAGAGCTAACTCCAACGCACCTTGCAAAGGCAATTGTGTGTTGTTCTAGTTGAAGATCCCGAATGCTCTCTTGCCAGGATGCCCTGCTCTGGAGGTGTGTGCTTTGGTATCTCAACTTCGACAACGCTACGTCAAGTTGTGACACCTGAAGCCTTGTCCTGGAGAGGCTGTCTTTTGGGTACTATCCTTGTTCTCACTTTTTGGCTACTTAGATAATAATTTCTGTACCATTTGAATCTCTCTTTCAGCAATCAGAATTTTTAGTCTTTGTCTTTTCCACCCTTCCCTAGCAAATATTTTGTTTTTAGCCACAGCATGCTTTCATAATCTTAAAACCAATACTGACTCTACCAGGAGGGTCTTCCACAACTTATTTTTGAATAACCTGCAGTTTCTATACTAAACGTGCAAGATTCACACATGTCAAGAAAAACTCACAAGGACTGTGTTTGGATAAGTAAATTATTGTATTTTCCATCTTGGCACATCCAAAAGTTCCTGGCACTTTTATCAGTACAAATTTTGAAAAGGATTTTCATAGATTAGGGACCTAAAGGCACTCAGTTAATTAGAATTAGAGGCATCCCTCTGTGAGAAAGGATTAGGCAGGTAAAAGACTAGGACTGTGATCCATCAACCTATAGGGGCAATGGCGAAACTGCAGTTCATTGGTTTGGACTCTGTGTGCGGAGTTGAGGTACATGACAATGAGCACCAGGATGAAGGGAGTGCTGGGGGAGGGACCACAGAGCAAAAACCAGGGGCCTCTGTAATGGGCTTTGAATGGATCTTCCTGGGCATGTTTGCCCTAACCCCAAATTTCTCAAACTTCCCTTTTGCATTCAGCCAAATCAAAAGATAGGCATGCCAATCAGTTTTTATAAAGGTCTTTACAAGGGTTTCTGTTAGTTTTTACTCAGATTTCTTAGTGAATACAATGTAACATGGTTTGAAAAACTGGAACAGATTTCAAAGTTATATGCATATTTTATTATGGATTTTAATTTTCTTTTGATGGAGGTTTTTGGCATGCTTTCTATGATTCAAAAAAGAGGATTTTTTTTCTTTGCTATAGCTTGCCTTGAAAGACCTGTGTTATGAAGACTTTCATTCTGGCAAAGCAAGTCTTAAAGGATCTTCTTAACAAAATACGAAGAACATCCTCATTTACCTGTAAGGTCTGATGTTTTGATGAAATTATCTTAGAGGTTTTGAATGTTGCCTTCCAGTTGTGAAGGAGGCAGAAAGTCTTTATGACAAAGAAGGTAAAAATCAAGTTCCAATCCCACACTTTGTTGCTAATCATGTTGGAACTCCACTATAATTTTAAACCTTAAAATCTGAAATTTGCATACATAAGGAAAAAAAAAAAAAGGTCAAGGAAATTCTTTAAATGTTTCCCCTGTTTCATCTCTTCCATTCAGCCAGATCTACCAGCTTGGTGTCACTGTCAAGTTCCTGAAGAGGCAGGCTTGTTTTCCTGATGTCATTTATCCCAGGTTAGCTTTCCATCCACATCTGAAGCACTATCCTATGTCACAGCAACCTCCTCCCCATAAAAATAACTAATCATTCCCTTTTTTTCTCTTGTTTTGCTCCTGTTTAAATTTAGATCTCAGTTGTTCTGTGATACTTTGCAGTCATTTCGGATCTGCTTACTTCCTGGCTGCTGCAGATGGTGAGGCCATAGTCACTGCTGTAAGGACACTACATAAATTACAGTTTTGACTTTAAAAAGCAGCTCTAAACCTAATACGCTGATTTGGGATTCTTTTTTTCCCCCTAACTTTCAGGCCTCAGAAAAGAGCTGTAAGGCTAACATGATAAAACCCCTTTTCTTTAAAGGATTATTTGGTCCATTTCCATGGAGAAGCTGGCTGGCCGAGCTGAGGCCTGACTTAACATGCAAGTGTAACCAGAACCTGGCTGTCTGTTGGGGGACGTGTTCTTCCGTTTTCACCTGCAGAAGAAACAACTTTACTGGGCTTTTAAGATATAGTTATAATGTTTGCTTTTTCAGTGTATGAGCTAGGCAGTGCTTTGCATGTGTGTTTGTAGATGAAGAATTTACTCAGAGCAAAATGCTGGTGTCTAACTGTGCTGAGACTCATGGCTATTTCTACCACTTGCAGGACTGCACTTTTTACAACTGGTTTCTAAGTCAGATTCCCCAGCAGTTTGATGTCTCTGATGAAATGTTTCAAAAAGGACCCTGAATAAACATGGTGTGATAAAGGTGTCTCTTCTCACCTTACCTCCTGACTGTCTCCAAGTGTTGTAATCCTGTCTCCTGTTAGACAAAGACCCTTTCCCTGAGGAAAACAAATATTTTATTTAACCGTGACATCTGATGCATGTTCTCTTTTCTCCTGATCTAGACTAAGCTGTCCAGGTCAGGAGTGGTCACCTTTGCTATTATTCTGTAACCTGTCCACAGGACAGAATTACTTTTTGGTTTATGTGGTACAGCACCTGGCTCCTGGCATGGTGCTAGTACAAATAATAATAATGTACAGTACCTGGCACAGCAACACCTTATGCTCTCCATATGTGGCACTGCCATAAATGTGATAGTGCAATACCTCCAGTCGACACAGAGAATTACCTCTTACTGAAACTAAATGGATGTGGGTGCTCTTGATGATAAATCTGCCCGCCCTGGTCCATGCTTTTCTTTATGCAATTATCTGGAGTGAGGGATGGGATTTTTTTCTGACAAACTACCAGCTTTTCGGCTGCAAGCACAAGAAGATACTTCCCTAGGGTCTGTCTGGTCTGTCTGATCATGACATGGCAAAGAGCTGCGTGATGGATTCCCTGGGGCTTCCTTGACCCTGGGTCTGGCTCCGGCACTTTATGTCAGCCCGGCTTGGAGCAAAGACTCCACGCTCGCCACCCATTTTTACTTCCCCCCTCATGAAGGCTCCACTTTCTTTTCTGTGAGGTTTGAACAAGAAAGCAGGCAGGCTCAGGTAGAAATTCAAGAGGTGGCTCCAGAGGGAAGCTCTAAGATGGAGGAATCTCTCTTTGAAAGGGATAAAGACGACTAGGTTGTCAGCATGCAAGGAAAAGGGCGCTTAAAAATTAGAATAAACAGTAAAAATTAGAATAAGCAGTTCTTCAGTCTGAATTGCACACAGCTCAGTACCAGTAATACTGGTGTGCGGGGACACCAGCGCTGCCATGGCCCTGCGGCCCTCACAGCCCTGACTGGCCCTGACCCCTGCGGCCCAGGACCCCACTGCAGCCCAGCCTGGGCCCTCCTCCCTGCCCCAGCGAGGCTGAGGGATGCCAGTTTGCAGCGTCACTGATGTCCCGGCCTGGGCTCGGCTCC
>NW_009212488.1:22550-58764 GCF_000690835.1 Fulmarus glacialis
GGGGCCTGCCCTGCTGCCTCTCTCAGTACCGTGGGGCTGCGCCCAGCGGGGCCCGCTCGGCTCCCGGCTCCCCTCCTGTGTGAGGTGAACTGCTGGATGGGGACATTAGTCCAAAAATAAGTGCTGAGGGAACAGGAATCGTGGGGACGTCCATTCCTGAGGCATTTCATGTACGCCGGCCTGGTTCATACACCTGAGAGACCGCTTGCCTGAATCGCAGGTACCAGCTCCCTTTGCACTGCTCTCTGTTCTCTTTTTTTGACACACTCAATTTACGTCATATTGATGACTCTCCCAAGAATAGTATTATTTATATTATTTATATTTCTATTATACCAGTGTGGCAGAGATGAGTGAGCCCATTATTCTGGTGAAACTCAGAGTTTTGGAATCACTCTCCTCTTTTCCTTGTAGGCCCAAAATATTTTAGCTCCATTAACCGGTGAAATTTTTTTTTCCTTTGTCTGAATACAGACCACAGCAATAAGCCTCAGGTCTGCCAGACTTCTGAAGCAGTAAAACCTAGGAAAGGTCTAGAGCTTTCAGAGGGAGAAGGGAAGAGCAAGGAAGAGGAAGGCTGGATCTTATGCACCATTTTTTTTTCTCTCAGCTAGTTTTATTGGAGCTTGTTTATGCTAACTTTCACCAGAGAAAGTCAGTCTGTGGCATGGGAGGCTGTGAATTTTACATAACTTCTCTGCACCAATTTCCAACCATATATTCTTTCAGAGTGCCTAAAAAAAAAAAAAAAAAAAAAGAAGTAACAATACTAGGCCCTAAAAGCGTGCATTCAGAGATTCAGAGCATTACTGTGGAAAAGCATGTCTGCTGAAAATCTGTGGCTTGGCTTACTGCACACCAAATTTCCCACATAGACAAGCCCTCTGTCTGAGAGAAAGAGGACAATTGGGGCATAAATCTTTTAAATGAGTAAAATGATAGCTGTCTTGGCAATGGCAGATCTGATAAAGTGTATTCCACCTGTTGTGGAAAGGCAGCATATGGCCACAGTAAGCTGCAGTTCAATCAGAAATGCAAGGATTTAAGTTCTAGCCCAGAAAGATTTCTTGTCACTGTCTCTCCTCAGCCCTGTCTACAGATGAGTCTGTTCATGTGGCATGACGCAAAGAAAGTGGACATTGTTCGGTGGTTGTGCTCTGGGTATGAGGATTGCTGGGCTTGGCTAAACTTTACAAATTTCCTTCCAGATCTTCCGTGCTGCGGGGAAACCTGTGCATGGTTTTCCATCTACAGCCCACCTCCTAGATCTCAGGCATCTCCAAATAGGCACGCAAAAGCTTTCCTCTCTAGAATCCACAACACTTATAACACTTTTAATTACTGTTAATTGCTTAAAGTTTTAATTTTCTATATTGCTAAGTCCAAGAATAGATATTAGAGTTAAGTACAGGGAGTATCTGTGAATGCCTCCTCTAGCCTTCCTCCTCCTGGGCGGAAGAGAGCCTTGTACTGAGAAGGGTTCTGCAGGAATGAAAAAAATGTTTCATGTAGTTACAAACCTTTTCCATTTTATCTTTGTGTAATTTTCCTTTTGATTAGACAAAGCATACTGAGCAATCCACAAGTTAGTATGAGATGGAACATTTGTATAGGAGATCCGGGAATTTCTCTTTTCATAACCATATTGAAAGGATCTACCTAAGCTTCCATGTAAACCAGATGTAGGCTACGATTAAGTTCTGCTGAGCGAGACTGAGTGTTCCAAAAAAAATGAAAAGGTAATTTTAATGGAGTAAGGAAAATCTCTCTGAAATCAATACAGGAAAGAGAGGCTGACAGTTTTATTATTCGTTATCTTCTAGTTAAAGAGCTGTTTAAGAGTATTCCAGATACTTCCCAAAATTTGGGGGAGCTATTGATAAAGTTTATGCTTGAGGTTTATGTTTAGTGAACCTTAAGATAGCTTTATATTAACGTTTCTCAAAAGAGAGGTGAGCTTCATCAAAGAGCTATGTGCAGGACGAGGCTGCATATGTTCACACTTTAACCCAGGCCCCAGGTGCAGACACTTTGCAGCTCAAAGCTTGAACTCCTCTGTGTCTCATTGTGCTTTCTCCTGGGACTGCTGTAGAGCTTAATTAATTGATTTTAGAGGGGTCTTGAATGGACTGTAAGTATATCTCCACATCTACTGCTTTTAATTCAGGGTTTCATAGAGGTCCCATTACCACAGAAACTAGTGCTGAAAGACTGATCCAGTTCTCTGCGCTTTCACTGGAGAAAAAACACGCCAGCTCCAGCACATCTGTGGCATGTAGATGCTTGAAAGGCATCACTCCCATGCCACTTTCCTTCCTCTTGCAAGGAGGAAAAGAAATAATCTCTTAATGGAAATGGTGGCACTCCAGTGCGATCTTCCCTCTGCTGAAATGAGCTGTGGGAGAAGCTGCCTTTCTCCCAAGTCACTCCTCGCCCGGTGACATGGGGGGTGCATGTCTATGTTATAAAGCCCAGTCTGGGGGCTCTGTGCAGTTGAACAAGGGGGATCACTAGTCCTCTCTCCCTGCTGTTTGGGTGCAGTGTCTCAGTGCCAGTCTAGATGTGTCCATTTCTTTACTTGTTGTAATACCTTAGAGCACAGGGACCTACAGTACTTCTGTGTGAAGAGAAATACTCCAACAAGAAATGGGTCTTATGGGAGTGGACAAATCCATACACCTCCCCTAAATTAAATAAAACAAACTAACAACATCAATACAGGCCACTTTTGGCTGCAGTTTAAAGCCAGCTGGAGCCATTCTCCATGAAATCAGCTTCTGCATTTTTAAAGAGTATTAGGCAAAGACGATCTTCTGTCATTACTACTTAATCTTAACCCTCCAAAGGTCATTCAGTGGTACCACTAGGTTTTCGGCATGCCATTAAAATTGGAGAAAAAATGTTCTTATATGGTGATAGTGTAATGAAACACAACCTTCCACTGGCCAGTGGGACTCTCGAGGCAGAGATATGTGGGGTTTTTATAGTGTTTGTGAAGGATACTTTATGTTCTGTAACATATGGTATTGTTGTTACTCTTTTGATTTGTAGTTTTGGGCAGACACATTCTCATAACCTTTGTACGCCTTCGGCTTTGGAGGTCCTAAAGCTGCTATTGTTCAGTCAGTTTCCAAGCTCAAGAAGAATGTTTTCTTCATAACGAACATGTTAAATATTACCAGAATTTCAGCATCAGTTTTATATTTCAGGCATATGATTTGGCATGTTCTGTAGATGACGAAACATAGCTTTTAAGTTATGATTTAATTTAGATTTTTTAAATTAAAAAAGCAGCTGTTTCTCTACATATGAAATGTAACTTTACTTACATAAGCGTCGTTTTCAAGGTATAATATATTGTATAACCCAAGAGCAGAATAAGGGCTGGATTCAGTATAAGATCTGTCTAGCCGCTTCCTACCATTGAGTGAGTGCAAGGCTCGGGTAAGCTTGACAAATCATTGTCAGTGGCTTGGATAAGGTTTATTTCTGTCTCTTTTCAGTTTTCATTCTTTTGTCAGACATACCTGCCTTCTTAGCTGAGTTGACTCTCAACATTGGTAATAAGATTTATGGGAATTATGGGAATTATGGTGGTGGAGCAAGTTTCTGTAATGGGTAAACTGGAAGACTGCAAAGGGGAGGGCACATCCTTTGGATTATATGCCAGACAACACCTATGCTGGGTGAAATGCTCCTATGCAGGGAGAAAGTGCAAGATAATGTATTATTCAGGGTCTATTTTAAGAATGTAAGGAGTCAGTGTGTGGTGTTGTGAAGAGGGTAAAATTCCCCTCGTGTTTAAATGTGTTGCTGATAGCATGTAGACCATGCACCACATCATAGGCTGAGGGATGCTATATGGAGATCTTTACCAGTGCCTTGATTTTTCAGATGGCATAAAGTCCTTCTGCCTTTGCACAGTATTTGGTGTTAGATTTTTTCCTAAGATTTGTTGGGATTTTTCCCCTTTTTCATTTGTGCTTTCATGAACTTCTAAAAAAACAATGAATGATATATCTGGATAATATTCAGAGAAGAATACAATCAGGATATCCAAATGTGTTCTAATAACTATGTGTTGTGGACAGTACAGTGCCTTTGTAGGCATGAGAAGTCACTCTTCTAGGAGCGTGACAAAAGGAAATAACTTAGTACCGAGTTTTTCCACACTAGACAGAACAGCTGTAACTCTGATAATAAACAACCACTAAACATTGTTCTTCTCATTCAACATCTTTTTGGTTTACTGCTATGTAGACTAAGAGCAACTAAGAGCAGTTGTGGTGCAGCCAGGAACAAATGCTTCAGGATTTCTGAACAGGGAGGGAAAGCAGGTCCATTTTTCATGCGCCTATCTGCTCTCAGATTTTCACCCATGTGTCTTCTTGGGGCATCCTGTGAAGCAGTGCTAAAATGAATGTCCTTGACATTTCCTACACTTCATTCCAGGTATTGCACATTGTTTATATGCAGTCTTACAATGCAATAATTTTTTTAAGATATCGTGGGTAGCTGAAATATGTGGAACTACTTATATGAGGACAAAACTTTAGTTTAAACCTTAATGCTGTGTATTTTTTTTAAATCAAATTCTTTCCATGTGCACCAGTCCTTAGATTCACGCACTTTTCGAACCTCAGATAGATCATGGCCATTATTGCTGTGCCAGTATGAATTGTGGTGGTCCCCCATCCTTGCCTGCATAGTACATAGTATCAAGGGGAGGCCTGTGGTAATAATCAGCGTTGGGCAAATAGCCTCTCTCCATCCTCACCTCCTATTAAGTCACCAAATCAAAATATTGAGGGGATCACGATTCACATTGTCTTCCTGCAATCTTTTTAAAAATCTTTCTTTCATGGAATTGCTTAAAATGATTTTTTGAGGTCAACAGCTTTAATATAAACTAAAATTCTTTTTTGTTTGTTTTACCCTTAAAAAATCTCATTTAAATGTTTCTTTAAAAAAGTAGCTAATTTCACGAGCTAAGGTAATATTTTGACATCAGCAGATGAAATGTTTCAGTTAGCAAATATTTAAATAAAATGTTTAGATATTATTTGTCCATTTCACTTTGCTATTTTCAAATTATTTGCTGAATTCTATGTGAATTTTCAAATATTTCTACATGTTGTCACAGCATGACATTTCCTGATGAGTATATTATTTGTTTGAAAAATTTTACCCCGCTGTGTTGGAAATACCTTGTGTCACTGTAAAACATGGCCAGACAGTGGATTTTGAAAGAAGAGCCCGATTAATACTTCACGTAAAGAATCTCCACCAAGAAATTCTGCTAAGAAAAGTGGAGTTGTTAATGCAAAGTCTTTCACTGGGAAAAGTTCAGAATAGAATGAAAGTGATAAATCAGTGATTTAAATCAAAACTAGAAGTCCATAAATTCCTTTTTCAGCAGTAGGTTAAACTGTCAGGTTTAACAAAAGCTTACAATGCTCGCCTGTTCTCTGGTTCTGATTCTGCAAGTGCTATTGCTACCAGGTGTCATGCTCACTTCTGAGACCTGCCACACCGAGGAAACAGGCCTATTTGGGACTATCTAGGACCTTATTTAGATGGGGCAATGCGTCAAATGTTATTCATATGGAGATTTCCAGTGCTGCTGTGAAAGCCCTTTGATAATAAATACTAAGCCTGACAGATTTTCCACCATCATGTGCACTAGACTCACTAAAATAGAGTCTCATTCTGCAGCTACCATTCAGATGTTTTTTTCTGAATGATCTGACTAAAAAGTCCCATAATTATAAAGATATATATATAAAAATATGTGTTTTTTTCCCTCAGTATTTTAATTTGGTTTTGATTTAAAACCAGCTCACTGAAATGTACAGTGGTGAAATACATTCTTCCTTGTCAGGTGAATTGTTTGAATTGTTTTATTTCTTCAAACAATCTTTCAGTATCGCTTTTATCACACCAGCTGCTGCTGTGGTGTCCTTGTTAGAAGTTTCTCAGAGTATCCTATACAAATCCTTCTTTTCAGGTTTTATAGTTCAGTCATCGAACTAACTTTGGGCCATAACTGTTTCTTGGGACAGAAGCAGCTCTGTGGAAAGCGTGCTGACAAACCAGCTGCTCCTTAAAAAAGACAAGAAAGATCACAGGAATTGCAGGGGACTTGTGAGCTTCATCAAAGTGTGTTTGTGTGAGGTTTAGAAGGATCTAAAATGGACTGTTGCTGAGAAATCAGAGAAGATCAGAGTGGACTAACACAGTTCATAACTCTCCTTGACTCCATTTTTGTGAACTGCAGCCACAGCACCTCCCTGGCAGCCATTTTGCGTGATGGGGCTTGCACCCTGTGTTTAAAATGAGTCGCTCTCTAAGCTGTATCTGTTATTCTTTCCGATTGCAGCAACTGTTGAGCATCGTGTATGTATTGAAACTCTACCATCAAGGGTAAGCAAGAGCTATAACTGAAATAACATTAGCAGCAGAACTGAAAGCTGGACTAAGTTTTATGGGCTACTTGGTCCATTGAAAAGGAATGTTAAGTTAATTTTAAGTGTTGCAAATGCCTTCTGCAGGGCATCTGCTCAGCAGAAATTTCCTCCGCACTTCTCAAAGTCTGGTTTAGACAGGTTAATAAATCTCTGCCTCTCTTCGGCTGCAGAGGGTTGGCATTTTATAGCTGGAGAAGGTAAAGAAGAGAAAGTTACATCTTGTACGGAAAGTTAATTCTAGGGCAGCACCAAAGGAGTACACAGACTTCTTCACTCTTAGTGCTCGCTGCTGAGTAGCTGAGCGTGTTGTTTTAATAGAAAACAAAGGTTCAGAGTGAGGAAAGACTGAGAATTGAGAAGGCTAAGTGGACAGAAAGGAAACAGATTTGTTTGCAGAGGAGACTGGGGAGATGTAAGGAAATCTGTATGTGTGTATGTGTGTATGTGATTTGTGGTTGTCACTGAAGCTGTCACTGATTTAGTGGCCTAAATCAGATTCTAGAAACTGTAATTTATTCTATACCACTGATAAATGAATTAAAATCATATTGAGTCAAGATATTTTCTTATTTTAATTGTTTTTGTGTACACCCAGTTTGAAATGCTCAACAAAGTTATGAAAATGTCCTATCAAGTTTATGTACTTCTAAATTGTGATTAATTTGATTTACAAAAGACAAAGTCTAAAAAGAATGGGAACATTCATAACCCAGTGATTTAGTGTAAAACATAAAATTACTGGCAAAATAATAAAGTTATGTGTTTAAAAATGCAAGGAATAAGTTCCAGTGATGCCATAAATTCCAGGAAAATATTTTAGGAACTACAACATAGAAATTTATTACGGCTTGGCTGGAATAATGATTTCTCCTTGGCCAACAAAACACTTTATAGCTTTAAATCTATGGATGAGTATCAAAGCTGGTTTTATCAGAGGGGCTTCCTTTAGATTTATATGTTGTTTCCTAAATTTAAAATACTAAAATAGCAGGTAAAATCAGGTCAACTACTAATTATTTAATCCTTAAAATGTAATAATTTAAATTAAAAATTAGACATTTTATATTATGCATGACACTTGCAAGGTACACAGGCTCATCAAGACAGTTCTTTTTTCCCCCATGGGATGGTGTCAGGAGCGCTGTTAGCAGTGTTCTGTTTGGTTCTCCACACAAAGCTGACAGAGACTGGTATGGGTTTGACAGTCACCGTCTTGTCTGATAGTTTGGAGGGTCGCAATTCAACCTCTAATGAAAAGCACGCTTCTCTGAGCAATATAGCTACGCACGCAAAATTAGTGCTATCACCGATTTCGGTGAGCTGGTGCAGAGGGAGGTTCTGCTACATTGTCTTCTGGGTCCGCTTGTCTCCCTTTCTCCTTATGCAGTACGGAGATGCTCTCCTTAACCCCTTCTTCTTAGCAGGACAAAGACAAGGTCGTGGAAGATCTGACCAGTTTTATTGTCCTCTGTGTAATGCTGCAAAGTCCTTTTCCTTCTATAGCGGCTTGGGGTTTTTTTGCTAGCAGGTGGAACTGTGGTGCCTGGGATCTATTAATATGGCCAAGTTTTGACTCTGGTGAACCTTTAATTCAGCTGACCCATGGCCAGTGATGGTAATGTTCAAAGGCAGAGTACTGCACTGCTGAGATCTTCACACTAATCATTTCTATATTCCTCTAAGTGAAAGTGGGGGGAGGTTTAAGTGACTGCCAGCTTAATAAAAACTTGATGTTTCTGCCCTACAGATTTTACTGTCCAAAGTTCAGCTGCACATTATGACCCAGATTCAAGGACTTTTGAAGTCAATTAAAATACTTCCATTCATGTCACTGTTGCTGAAAAACATTTGAACTGTGCATTGCAGAGCCGTGATTGAGAGTACGCCAGGGAGAGGCAGAGGTGTGATTGTCCCATTCATCTTCCAAACAGATGTCCCCTGAATACACTCTGATTAGGCACCCTTACAGGTGGTTCCAGAGACCTCGCGGCTCGCCCCCTTCCTGGTTGAAGCTTGGTCTTCTGCATGAATTTGTGAAGCCATTCAGTGCAGAGAGAGGATAATTCATGTCTGTCATGGGTCTGCCAAACCCTTGTGTCTCTGCCTTATTTGTGGTGACATGGAAAGATATAGACTGCATCATGTTAGGGCTTTTGCAGCTCATGCAATCATCTGGAGGGCTCTGTCCATCGCTTCCTTCCCAAAGAAGTCATGGTGAAAAAGGTGGGGATGGCACACTAGCATTGAAGTGCAGCATAGGTACATCCACCCGGGAGTTAAACTGTCTGGCCTGTGTATGGGTTTCAGTCCCACTGGAGCGGCATAGGACTCAGGGCAAACATAAGAATCTGCTAAAGGAGAGGAATAAGTGTTTGATTCTTGACCCTCCAAATATAATGCTAGTAGTACTCTGTCCAACTGCTTCAAAACTAGGTATGCCTACACTGCACATCTCAGGCACAGTAGTCACTTGAAGATGTATACAACTAATGCTAAGGACTATGCGGGTAGTTGTGGCTGTAGTGGAGTACACAGCCTGCAACAGTTGCAAAATAAAGTGGATAGTGTCTGGGCTGGTTGCCTTCTCATTTAATGTTTTAGTTTTCTCACAGGATAATTCAGATTGGAAGGGATCCCTAGACTTAAGAACAAGATTTACCTCATTTGGTAGTGAAAGTGTTGATTTGGCACCTGCTTTTATCTGTCCAACATCTCTACTCTTCAATACGCATTGTTCGCATGTGGCCAAGAACCAAAGTGATTTCTCTGTGGCTATGTGAGAGAAAAAAGATAAATCAAAGGGCCTAATTCTGGAGTAAGCAGCCTATTCTCATATGAGGGGTCTTCTCTTTCATGTAGAGAATAATCCCAGCGTTCTGGCAAACAAAGTGAAGTTTTTCTTGGTCATTTGCTAGGGAAAAGGCCAATAATGCAATTTAAAACTGCACAGAGTCCAAATCTTATTTTTTCCTAAGTTTCCCAAATGTGTTGGTTTTTGCATTCATGTCACTTAATAATTCAATCCTGATCTTCCAGTCTGTCTTCATTTTCTGTCCCGTTTTGGGGTTTCAAATACACTCCCTTTTCCCCAAACATCCTGTCACATACCAGAGGTGTAACCATATCCACCGTCTTAACGCCAGGTGGCTGGAAGCTGATTCTGCATAAATTAGAGAGAAAAGCTACATTCTTCTCTTCATTCCCAGAAAATTGCCCAAAATTAAACTTATAGACCATATATCTGGCTAGAATAAAGCTGCGTCCACCTCTAGTTCAACAGTTCTCCATACTTAGTATTCACACAAACAAAAATTGCTTCCAACCATTGCTGAATCCTATTCCTTTACCTTCCTCTGTAGTTTTCAAAGCCCAGATTCTGGCATAACCTGTACAAGCAAGAGAAGTGAACAAACCCACAGTCATGAATAACTCGATTAACAAAACAATGCAGTGGATTTCAATTACAGAAATAGAATCTAAGAAAAGGTCAGACTTTAATCCCGTTACCACACAAAAATTAATTTTGCTTCATATAACACAAAAACATAAGGAAAATGTTGTTCATTAAATCCAGCTTTTGCTAATGTATACTTGAAGATGTCTGGGACTATTGCAGCAGAGGCAACTTCTCCAGCAGCTAGATACTCCTGCATATGGGTAAGGTTGGTGAGGATGGAGACTATATTGACATGACAGCCCACTGAACCTTTTGATTTACAGTAGATGTAAATCAGTACAGTATCATTTAATTAATATCAATGAAACTTTGACATTCTGTCCCTTCACTTTTGCAATTCCAATTATTTCATGCAAAGTGTACAGTTAAAGATAAGCCCAAATTTACAGAAGTTTCTATAAAACCCCAACCCTTTATGGACAAAAGCAGGACATTTCGTAGATTCAGCTGACAGGAGCTGACATGCATTTTGTGCTTACAATTGGTTTTGGCTGTAGATAGAAATGTAGTGAGATCAGATCTCATAAATGACTGCTGTCATTAGTCTTGTGAGAATTCCTCCATTTTGGTACTGAAACTTTTCAGAGTTGTTAGTTAGAAATTTGCATCTCTGAAACCTGAATGAAATCTTAAACCAGCTTCACCATCAGACTTTTAGTCTGAAATCAGTGCAATCCAAACTTACACAAAACAGCTATAAAAGAGGTCAGCCCATACAATTCTGCTTTTCTATTTCCAGCCAGAAAAACTACCTGCTTTCTATTCATACTCATATATTATTCCTGTAGCACCGAAGACACACTTGTTTGCGAGTAAAGTAATACTGGATGATTTCCAATATATCTAGTTCTGGGGATACAGCAACTGAACAAAGTGAAAGGGTTGGCTGCGTCCAGGGCTCTTGCTACCTTTTGGAAAAAACAGCATGAAAGTCCACCTGATTCATGGGTTAATCTGAGAAAACTACAGCAGCCATCATCATTGTAGAATATTGCTGTCATTAAATATACCAGGAAATATATCTACCTCTAAAATTTCTTCTCTCTTTTGTAAGTGTTTATTCTTTGCTATGAAATCAGCACTGCTAGCTGAATCCAGCACAACTTCTTTAAAATCAAGTGACAACTCTCTGGGTTTCTATTTTTCTCCATTGCAAGTCCAGATAGTCTTTGATTTAATAAGAGTATCCATCATTAGCCAAAAAGAAAAGGCTTGTAGGAGTATTGTCTTGATACTCTATTATTTTCAGAAAATGCATTACAAGTTTGATATCTACTGTCAGGGATGAGATAAACAAAAAATGAGCGCAGTACGCTCTTGCCCTGGGTGAGCTTGCTGCAATACTCGTCAATTATAAGACTTTTTCATGGCTCCTACACTGCTTTCTGAAATGTTAAAGGTCTTACTAATCTTATCAGGTCGTTGATTACCACCTGCTGAGCACAACAAAGAGTCAAAGAATGTGCATTACCTTCAATACATATCAGTGGTTTTACTCTTTCACTGTTTCTTTAAATGATGTGAATATTGAAATTGCCTTGTTCAAAATGTATGCCATGTGCCTGTGCTATTCAGCATCTGTTTCAACATCGTGCCAGGTGATACAGCACACTGTGATACAATTGCAACAATGGGATTTTTAGTGCCAGGGATGCAGCTCTCACCCACGCTGACAACAATGGCCAGCAAAAGGGAAGTTTCCATGGAGCCTCATCCCTTTCCCTTAGCCCTCAGTCTCCTGAAACAAAGCCGTAAAGAGGGTGTCTGTTGCTGGGAAAGATGTGGAAAAGTTTTTCCTCTGCAGTGCAGTGAGTAGCAGCACAGAAGATTCCCTCATTAATATAGTAAATGAAGTGAGAATTAGGAAAAGAAAAGCTGCTGTTTTTCAATGCTAAAAATTGAACCATGTGAGATACTCCAGAAGCTCTGAGTACACTTCTTCCTTATACAGACATCAAAGTGGCAGGACTGGAAGAAGCCCCAGGGGGGTTGTGGAGCTGAGTTTTGACTAAACATGGGAATAACTAATATGGGTCAAACCTTGCATTCAGTGGATAAGCATTCAAAGTTTGTCGCCTTATTCCTATTTACTGGACTGCCAAAATTTGGCAGGAGATATCAAGAAGATAACCTCTATTATGATGTTTTTAGAATTTCCTGCTTTGCTTCAGCCTGGAACTGCTCCAAGATCATCTTTCTTGTGATATTTTGGCTTTTTTTTTTCATTTCTCAATTATTTCTACTTTGGCATTCCTTTTTCACTAGCTGAAGCCTGAACTAAAACCTCTGTAGAGGAGATGGCAAGATGAGACTGGCTGAATTGGACACTGAGGTTAGAGAAGAGTTCGGGAGCTAAAGGAGTTTACTGCTTTTATCAGAGTGGCATCATCTGAGGAAATGGGACTGGGATAGTTTCACAGCCAGCAGCAAGATCTGGGAGGAAAGCATAGCCTTGGTATATGCTTTTATATCCAAAACAGTGATGGAGATACAACCACATGGTGTTCTGTTAGGGACTGAGCATCTCTGAGCAAGCAGGTGAGCATCTCTGCACTCAGACCGCTGGAGACAATCTGTTTCATCATGATACATGGTGCTCAGGCAACCTTTAAATGCCCACGTATTTGCCTCCCACTGCTCTGTGATAATATGCGTGGGTGTGCTTCTCTGCAGCTTCTGCCTTCTGGAACAACCTTCCCATGTCTCCACCTCCCTGATTCTCCATTTCTCTTGAAATCTTGTTCGAAAACATTTTCTTTTTCCCCAGCCTGTGCCCCTGAATTCTCTTTTTGCTCTCCCTATGGTTAGTATTGATTGCTCTCTAAAATACCCCTTATGCAACTGGCATTTGCTCTGTTTTGGCTTGAACTTACACCTTGGCTGTGTCTATGCTGTATGCAGTAAAGCATTCTGGGGTTCACGGTCTGTGTCTTATGTGATACAGATTAAAAGTTGGGTTGAATTCACAGAAGCTAAAATACTGCTGTAAGGCATTTTTACTCCAAGAATGGCCTATTGGTGCCAAGGATTCCAGCACTGTGTCTTGTTAGTGGAATAATATTGAGCCAAACCCTCAGGGCAACAGATAGCAAAAATCAACCCAATCAGGTCTTTTATACTTTTCCCATGTGGACATTCCTCAGTGTCCAAGGACCTTCTCCAGTTAAGAACAAATAAGAAGATGTGTTTCAGCAGGCATGCCTACATGCATGCACTTTCTCTCAGTGCTCCATACAAATGAAGTGTTGATTACTGGCTAACTGACAGATGATCAAAGATAAGTCTTCCAGATGCTGCTAGCTAGTGTCACAAGTGACTCTACACTCGTGTCAGTGAAGTTTTTGTGAAGTAGCTGCCAAATTGCAAACGTCTTTCATAATATGTCTTAAGATGGTGGAAACATCCATTTTGAACTTCGTTTTAAGGGTGAGGTTAGTGAAAGGGGCAGGTTTTTTGGATCCGGTGAATCTATTAATGCATTAAGGGCACTTAGAAAATGTAAATCTGTCTTTCTCCAGAGATGTCTAGACCACTGACTTCTACTGAAGGTTGTGAAAGGACACCATGAATCTAGATGTTTTAAAATCGCACACACATTTATGCCCTTGGCTTTTCACAGGCTTTAGGATTCCCTCTTCGGATTCCATCAGGAAATCCATACACTGATCCTACTTTTGGCGCTGTTAAACTGTGAGCTATTTACTGCATTGATTTGGCCAGAGTAGGAGAGGCAAAAGGACTTAGCAGAAGAAGCTATTAATATAAGCAGTATTTTATCTATTTAAATTTAATAACGGATGTCAATCAAAAGAACATCTTAGTGCAAAGTTTTGCTTCTGTAACAGATTAAAAAAATGTAGGTTTTAATGATGTTGACCAAGCACCATTCTTAAGACTTGATCCATTGCTCACTGAAGGTGCTGGAAAGACTCTCACTGACTCTAATGGGTATTAGATCAGTCCCAGAGTGATGAGGGAAGTGTTTTGTGAGGATTAATTCTTCTACTTAAAGAACCTTCCCCTCAGCAAGAATTCCTTCTGAACACAGAGGTAATGGACCATTTTCTTCATTCTATAGATTTAAGAAAGATAACTAAAAGAAAAGATTAATTTGGTAATACTTGTGGAGTTATCTGAAATTCTAACATATCAATGCAGAACTGCAACTCCGCTCTGTATTATCTCCTGTTCCTTATCTACAGATACATTTAATATATTCTGAAAACTGCAGATACTTGTTGTTTAAAAAGGTTGGTAATTTGTGATAGACAAAAATTTTACTAATTTCAACACCTTTTTTAAAATCATGCATTAGGGGTTTTTTTAATCATTAAAGTTTTCCTGTCTTGTTTTTCTTATTTCAAAGAAATGACAAACAGTGACATAAGAACAAAATAACAGTCCAATCTTTGTGTTTTGTAATGAATAATAAAGTGTTTTAACCTCTTTAGGGACTTAACACCACGTTAATCCTTTAATCCCCAGAAAAACCAATTTTGTTGACATGAAAAGGGGATATTTAACTTCATCCAATTAATTTTCTACCTTGGAGATACCATGATTATGAAGATTAGATTGAATAGATTCATTAGAATAACCTTATTGTGTACAAAGTGATAGTTTTGCCAGTAGATAATTGTATCAGAAAAGAAAATTTTGTATCACAATTATGCTTAATTCTCCCCAATTTAAGAAAAGAAATGCCAATACTTTGAAACACAGAAAACTCTACCACTTCTGTAACAGTCAGATATTAGGTACTGAATCTTCTTTTTAACCATATTTGACAATTAGAAGTGGAGGAGAGCAGAATACTCACTACTTTGCCTATGTCTTTGCTCTATAACTTCGCAAATTTTGGTTGTCTTCAAAGTTTTACCTAAGCAGTGAAGCAATAAAGCAGCTATTCTGTGTTGATTTTGCAAATGCATGGCATATGTAAATCGAGCTGGATTTTTCACTTTTCACTTAAGCATTTGCAGAAAGGTCAGATTTTCAAACATGTTTTGTGGTACTTCAAAAGGATAAGGCTTTTTTGAAAAATCTTGCCTTATAGTTTGCTGTCTCTGGAATGAAAAGAATATGCATAAGAGTGAGGAAGAGTGGTTTTATGGTTAAGACATCAAAGTGAGATTTGGAAAATCCAGATTAAATTCCCCACTCAGCCATAGACTTGACGTGCAATCTTGGTCAGATCACTTGACCTTACATCTTCCACTGAAAGAGGGTTGCTAATACATCCTTTCTTCTAGACTTTTTTTACTTGCCTTTTCAAACTGGAAGTACTTTGGGGCACAGACTGAGGCCGTAGTTCAATGATATAATAAATTTGCTTTGTAGTACTGGATCGAAACATTTTGTGACTGAATGATGCGAAACACCAAGCCTGGATAGACTTTCTTTGTTAGGCCAAAGCTGTCACTTTGGGTGACTCTGTACCAGTGATCTTTATGCTGGATGAGATATCACTCCCTGTACCACTCAAAGAGTGTGGTTTATGAAGCACTTTAAGCCGAAGCAAGCCCAGGGTCCTGCTGTGTGTACCCTCTGCTTCTCTGTGTTAACATTAACAGGGGACAGCTGTGCAGTCGGCTGGATCAGTGAGCTGATCCAGCTCAAAAGAAATCTTACCCCCCAAAAAAAACAGTAATTTTTTGCTCACAGCCAAATGCGCAGTCACTAATGCTGTCACAAAGGAGAAGATGGGAATGCAAGGCTTGGGGAGGGAAGATGGGACAGCACTGCAGATGCACAGATCTCCATCAGGTTGGTTAAGAGCTTTGCGATGTGCAGTTTATGACCAATATAAACACACTGGCAAAATATTCTGACACAGGCACAGCTGTACTGGCAAAACAACAACACAGTATGGGGATACCAGAATAGCTATGCTGAAAGAGCTCCCTAAGCATGTGCTTGGCCTTCTGCCTGAATGCTGGCACTGTCATCAGAGAAGTGATGTTGAAGATAATTATCTGCATCTAAGTCTCTATCACAGGCACAAGCTCAACATACCATGGTGTTGGTAGCCAACTACTCCTTACCTCATTCTGAGAAGTGCTGGGCATTTTAAGCACCGCTGTGCTTGCGCAGGAGCTTTGGGGATAAAGCACTTACATCTCAAACACAGGAACTGTTAGACTGAGGGGTTTTTTTCAGATTCCATACTTGATATGAACCTAATACATGCTGATCTTTCCTTCGGTTTTATTATTTTGTTTTCATTATACAGGCAGATGAAGCTGTACAGAGCATGAATTGTTGCAATCCATTGGTGGATATTTTGCTGCTTATAGTATTGATTTTGAAGTTATGGTGCTGCAGTGTTGCAGTATTTCTTAGTATTATCTGCAGCATACTTACTCATCATTAAAGCATGGAATTGCACAGAGTATCACTTTGGGTAGGCAGGAAAATTTGCCCTGACACAATACAACATAATGGTTTCCAAGGAGCCATTACTTTCTGTCATGTCAATAATTGGCAGATTAAAGCTCCTTAAATAGACACTAACAGCACCGAGAGTAACAACTCCAAAGGAGCTGTTACCTCCTGTGGTGTCAATAATCCATCAATTAAGGATCTCTACTAGTATGCACTGCCATAGAAGATTAGAATGGCTCTGAAGGAGCCATTTGCAGTCAGTTGTTTGCTTTAGTTGTTTGGGTTTTTTTCCTGCACCCTTCTATTCACATCTTTTATCTTCCCTTTCCTTACTCCTTCTCCTGAAAGTCTGGACAAGTGCTATATCTAAGTAACACAGAAATGTATTTTAATATTACATTTAGATTCAGAAGAATTCAAGGGTATTGAACCAATTTTTCTTTTGCTTTCTCCCCACAGCATTGTGCACATGTGCTCTCACACAATGAACACAAATGCTGTTCAAAAAATTGAAGGTTATGCACATGAGAATGCCATTTGAATTAAGACTCCACTGAATCCAAAATGCATCTTTAACTTAGCTTCTGTACAGAAGTCCTCAATGAAAATAAAAAATGGGTCTCCAAGCCAGCAACACAACAGCAAAACTCATGTGGCTGATATTTTATTAGCAACTCAGTTTTGGTGAGAATATTAGAATAGAATAGAATAGAATAGAATAGAATAGACTATTTCAGTTGGAAGGGACCTACAATGATCATCTGGTCCAACTGCCTGACCCCTTCAGGGCTGACCAAAAGTTAAAGCATGTTATTAAGGGCGTTATCCAACTGCCTCTTAAACACTGACAGGCTTGGGGCATCGACCACCTCTCTGGGAAGCCTGTTCCTCTTGGTAAAGAAATGCTTCCTAATGTCCAGTCCAAACCTCCCCTGGCGCAGCTTAGAACCATTCCCACGCGTCCTGTCACTGGATCCCAAGGAGAACAGATCAGCACCTCCATCTTCACTTCCCCTCCTCAGGAAACTGTAGAGAGCAATGAGGTCTCCCCTCAGCCTTCTTTTCTCCAAACTAGACAAACCCAGAGTCCTCAACCACTCCTCATAGCACATTCCTTCCAGCCTTTTACCAGCTTTGTTGCCCTCCTCTGGACACATTCAAGGACCTTCACATCCTTCTTAAATTGTGGGGCCCAGAACTGCACGCAGTACTCAAGGTGAGGCCGCACCAATGCTGAATACAGCGGGTTAGTCACCTCTTTGACCGGCTGCTTATACTGTGTTTGATGCACCCCAGGATGCGGGTTGCCCTCCTGGCTGCCAGGGCACACTGCTGACTCATACTGTGCCTGCTGTCGACCAGCACCCCCAGATCCCTTTCTGCAGGGCTGCCCTCCAGCCACTCCTCTCCCAATTTATACTTGTGCCCAGCATTACTCTGTCCTAGGTGCAGAATCCGGAATTTGGACGTGTTGAATTTCATCCCATAGATTATTGCCCAGTGCTCCAATCTATCTAGCTTCCTCTGCAAGGCCTCTTGTCCCTCAAGAGAGTCAATAGCACCTCTCAGTTTGGTATCATCAGCAAACTTGTTTTCATCCCTATAAGTAAGACTCAATGAGTTGTTTTTAGATTAAGAGGGAAATGATGACATTTAGGGAACAAGAAGTTCAGAAAGTTGTGACTTTTAGTCAGGCTGAGGCATACTTCAAGCTGTAGTTTGAGTACAGTACTGCTACTGAGAAGTTCATTCATCAAAGCATATTAGCACATGCTGAGCACTGAGTTTAGTGAATCTTAAAGATATTCTAACCAGTCTTCCCTGAACTGTATCCATGGCAAGGTTTCATTCTAGACAAGCAAAGAAATGAGCACCCAATCTTCCATACTTTGCTTTTTCTGCAGAGATCAGTGCTTGCCTTGGCTGACCAATGTCTGTTCAATGGCTTTTCGAGGTTTCTTTAAGTCCTCAGCTGTCAACAGTTCAAGAGAAATAGTAAAATATCTATTGTCCGAATCCTCCTGCTGCCCTTGGGTGGAATCAGTGTGGTTTTGCATGATGGAAGTGTGGAGAAAGATGAAGGAGGAGATAATTTTATTTTTTAATTCTGAATTCCATCCAGAAAGTATATTGAAAAAAAGGAATGTTAATATTGAAAAGTCAAGGCTTCGGCATGTTGTGCTTATATGGTATTAATAAGGCTGTATGCATTACAAAGTCTTTAATTACATAAGCACATACTGTACAGTGGAATACCATTTTTCCAGAGCTTACTAATCCAAATTACTCAATTAACAAAGCACTAACTAAGTGCTCCTGTCATCACAAGGTTTTTGGGGTTTGTTGCACGGAGTTTAAAAATCGTTATTTCATTCTCACCCTGAATATTCATTTTCAGTGGCAAAGCAAACAAGATTTAGCATCCTTAAAGAATACATACATGCAGTAAGGAACACTCTATTGCACTGATATGCAGCTTCACTCATCTGAATAGTGATACCGTCCTTAAAATATTTCAAACTAGGGAATTTTCACCATCCTGCACCAGAACCCTGCTTTATTCTGTGTACTGAGCAGAGAGTGCCCTAGGAGTGGGTTAGTACTCTGCAATCAATGAAGTTCTTTGTGCAGAACCTCACACCATTTTTTCCAATGCTGGAAGGCATATGGTGGAAGCAATGGGGCAATAGTAGGAGAAGCCACATCCTGCAGTTAGAGAAAAGTGGATTCCATCCCTGCTGCTGTGTCACACTATCTGCCCTGTAAAACTGGGCAGATCCTCAGTCTCAGCACAGCTGGGCCTTTAGGATGAGTTTCTTGTTTTCTGGGTGCCCAGTGCAGTTCATCTGTGGCCAAATCTAAAGAGATGTTGAGTTCTTAAAGCTGTAAAAGAAGTCAACTTGAGCTATGATTTGAATGTAAAAAGCGCTCTAACAATGCCAGATACTCAAAAAGAAAACTGAAGAACAAAAAACCCTAACAAACTGATTTCAGATATCTGGAATTAGTAGACACTTTTTGACAGTTATGGTGCTAGCGGCTCTGTGCCTCCATTCTGCAGCTGTGAAATGGGGATAATAAAATCTGTTCTGCAGAGTGCTACAAAGTGCAATGGGCTGCATGTTTGTGAAGCTGCTGGTTATTCTAGGGAGTGCAACACAGAAACAGAGTGGAAAGAAAAAACCAATTCTTTACTGGATAGACAATATTAGTGTGGGCCCATATCAAATGAGGAAGTAAAAAGATTGATTGAATCAAAATGAAGCCAGACCCTGTGTACTGCCATTGTTACAGTCCATGTACATGCACATGCTGAATCAACTGTAATTCCCAACAGTCTTAGAGCTTGGTTTTGTCACTATGATGTCCTTTTAGTGTTATTTGATAGTGGTTTCAGTGCATCTGTTTGTATGCAGCTTTGCTCTGATAATGCCAGGAGGCTTTTTTCACAGATTGTTTTGTAAGACTAAAACCTGAGCTGTAGCAGGGATCAAGAAGTTGTGGTGCAAGTGGAATCAACGAAACCTGCTTCCCTATGGACCTGTGCATTGCAGTTGTACTCGCTGTTGTGAGACCTATTAGATGCTTTTCTAGCCCTGGTACTCATAATGTCTCTTACCCATATGGCTTCTCCCATAGCTAGCAGAAAATAAGTTCAAGCTGTAGTCTTACCTTCCACAGGGGCACTAATACAATCTCTCACCCTTCTCAGCTGCTATATTTAGAATTGAATAGAACAGAAATTATAGAAATTTGTAGAACCTCAATACCTACGCTTCTGTCAAATTTGGCTGACATCATTGCCTGGTAGGCTCAAAAATCATTTGAGAAATGAAAGGGTGAGGGAACATTCAGACATGACATGGTTGCATAAGCTTCAATCCCTTAAGGGAAAAGGGAAAAAACAACATACAAACGGCAACATGCAAAAAGCAGAGACTCCCTCTCCACCCTGCCAAGCCATTCACCAGAGGACTTGTGGTCTTAACGCAGGAATGGAAGTACTACACCAATGTGGTTTCCTAATTGCAACTTTTACAACAGTGTGACCAAAGGAAAAAAAATCAGCTCCACACATCCAGGCTGATGTGCTTTATTAAAAAATGAATATCCATAAATTCAAAACATGGGGCAGAAGCCTGTGTACATCTGGCAGACTGTCTAAACTGCTTCTCTGTGGGCAGGTTGGTATAAGTATTTCCTTTTTAGAACTACTGTTGTGTAATAGCCTTTCCTCATTTCAATCTTTAAACTTGTCTCAGGAGGCAGATGATAGGGAAAAAGTATTACAGGACTGTGTGACCCTTGAAATTTACTTCTTTCTATCCCCCTCCCCAGAAATTCACACTTATATTCTAGGAGACAGAAGTCTATTGTCCCAATTCATTCAAGTGGTGTATATGTTTCATGCTCTAAAAATGAACACTATGCACATTCAAAATGATATTTGCATCAAAATAGAAGAAATGTCTTGAGCTTTTATTTAATATCTAATGACAAGTGCCCAAATTTTCTACGTGAAAACCTGACCCCCAGGACTCCTTTAGTGTGGAATGTATTGTTCATTAAGAAGGTGTTGTGTATGAGGAAACAGAGCAGAAAGAGTACTCTCCATCTATTCATACTTTGAAGAGCTTTAAACAATTTCCAGAAATAGAAACAGCACCTGCTAAGGGCAACAGTATAATTGTTTGCATGCCCTCAAACATTGCTTTACTGCACGACTTTTCATCTTGTTCTCAAAAGGATTAACAACTGAACACTGAGGGTTAGAGTGGTGCAAGGTTAGAAAAGAAGAGAAGGGCCAGGCAGACAAGAGTAGGGCAAAGTGATTATTTGCAATACAGTAATTTATAACTCCAATGGCCACTGAATTCTGTGACTGGTAAATGGAAGTAGATTGGAGCTTTCTTTAGTGCCCTTCTGATCTAATGGTGCTGGTCAGGTCTTGCAGCTTCTCGTCTGGAGCTAGACTGTGGCACTGTACAGAATTGCACTGTAGACAAAAGGATGTAGGGCTACACCTATGGAGCGAGGGCTGTTGGGACTATGGGGCTAGCACCAAGTGTTGAGTTCAGTCTCTCTTGGGGCAAATAGTACCTACTGTCTCTGGTGTTGTTCCAATTAAACTTCTGAAGCAGAGAAAGAGAGCAGGAAAGCACTTGAAGATGACAATTTGGCTTTTGGTGACTTTGGCTTGACTTTGTGTATTTTCAAAAATGTATATGCAAAAATGAAAGGAACAACCTCAGCCCAAGTCAGTGACACGATGTGGTTGCTGTCGGGGCAGAGGATGGAATGGACACAGTCAGCTCATCCTCTGCTGGTCCCACATGACTGCGGCAGGTGGCATAGGGAAGCTAAGGCTTCCAAAACCCACACAATGCCTATTTTGGGAACACTTATAAGACTTCCTTTTCTTATGTTTTTAACTCAGTATCTTCCTATACAATCATACATATATATGGTGTTGACTGTAATGGAAGGGTTACAGCTTTAGTAGCCAAAAAGGAAGGAAAGAAGTAAAGAAGGTATCTCCCCTGTGGAGTGATGCCAGATTATACACTGCAAGGTTTGGTCTGAGGAATGTCCACAGCTAGGTTCATTTGACATAGAAGTGCTAGTGAACCTTTTTTTTTTTTTAATTAAGTAAGTTTCTTCAAAGGAAAAAAAATCTTTTCTCTACCAGTTTATTTCCTTTGCATGTATGTTTTATTGGGAAGAAATAACAAAACTGTTACCCTGTAATTAAATTGGATTACAGAATAATTACAGCCTTGTTTGCTTTCTGCAGATTACATGGTAATTATACTTGGTATTACCATGAAAAACCAAGAATTTCTAACTATGTCATTACATGGTTATTTCTACAATACAATACAACTATTTAATTATACATGCAGTTTCTGTACTTCAATGGAAAAATGATTAAAATAATGCCAATGCCTCAAAGTTTTGAACAAGTGCCAGCATATTATATAACATTTATAACATTAGTAAACATTTGTGTGTGTATTTGCCAGTATGCATTTACATATACAGGATTCTCATTCATTCTTCCAGTCTCTCCTTTGTACCTATGATACACAAGTCAAGTTTCGTAATAGATACTAATATTCCCTTGGATATAGGGCAGTTAAGTGCATATTGATCTCCAGTATGCCCAGAAAAACTTCGTCCAGAAGCCGTGAGTCTTTTCCCTAGTTCTAAAGTCTATTTAGAAATAGCCATGACAAAGATGAAAAACAGGATGGCTGTATGATAGATACTTCAAGCTGCACAAGCTTAGTTTTGACAAGGTTTCTTTACTTGTCAGATTATTTGTTGGCATAAAATCCAGCTGCTGAAGGACTGAGCTCTTCTGAGATTCTTTCCTGAATTATCCTCTGCTGTTAAATGCGTTTCTTTAGTGGGCTGTTGTTAGAAACAGTAAGATCATCAATGCCACATGTTCATTGTAATGAGAGGATAGAGTCAACCGGATCTAATAAAGTTCAATGCCTATCTTTTCTAGCCACACAGAAAAGCCATGTATGGTAAAGTCTACTCTTTTAATGTGTGGGTCTAGCATTCAGGGTCCTGCTTTGTAACAGAAGCCTGAGTGGCTGGCAAGTCTTCTCTCATCACCATTTCACACCTCGCTGGTGCCTGATGAAAGAAGTAAAACAAAACCATGAAAGAAGTAATAAGAGAGGCAGTAAGAGCAAATATCTTTTTTTAAATGTAGTGACCTCTACATCAAAGTAGAAGTAGGTGAACTTCCTACAACCATGGTTGCAATCCCTTTTGTTACTGACTCAATCATAGGTCCTTCCAAAGAAGTAAATTAATTACTGAATGAATCACGTGGTGAGCTGTGGACCCGTGTGAACCACGAGTCTTTGGAAGAGGTATTAGTGATGCCAGTTCTTTCTCTGCAGGAAGAGAAAAAGAAACAAACAAAGCAACAACAAAAAAGCCCAAAACTTTTGCACTTTTTTTCCAGGATTGGCAAAACACACCCAGTTTCCTGGCATACATTTCTCTCTCCCATACTGCACCAGGCATGAGGGAAGCTCTTTCCATCAGTGAAGCCATACATCCACCAGCATAATGTGCATCTAGCTAATACAACTGTATGGAATAACACAGAATTTAGAAGCCTCAGAAAGACTACCAACATGATCATCTAGGTGATGATAAAGTGCCACGTGATGTCTTTCTGTAAAGCTGTAGAGGTTTTTTTAATGTCTCTTATCAGGGAATGAAATAAAAAGGAAAAAAAATAGGCCGTTGATATATTGTTAAAGTCAGTGTTAAATCTCCCAAAAGAATCAGCTGGGTAGGACTAAGTCAGATCTAATACTATTTTTATTTCCCAAGTAGCCAAAACTCTTGATTTGAGAAGGAAGAATAACACTTTTTCTTTTCTGTAGGTTTCTCTCTTGTATATTGTTTGCTTTAATTGACCATAGAGCATTACTTACAGACTATTGTCATGTTGGGCAAGTTGCTGTAGAAAAAGATAACTAAGAGATACTTCTGATCTCTTCATATGTCTGTATTCATATGAGGAATACAGACATCTGGAAGAGACAGAAGTTGACATTTAGGCTGTAACTGGGAAACAGTAGGTAAAACAAGCTGGGAAGATCCTTGAAAGTAAATACTTCTGTTAGATACAGCTGTGACAGATGAATCAAAGGATGGCCATACAGTGAGGGTCAGAGAGGCTTTTAGGATGATATCAGAATCACTGCTGTTCTCCATCTTTATCCATTCTGGATCTGGTCATGCGAATCATTAGTGCCTTTTAAATCAAGGGAAATCAATGGGAGTTCAGTCTCCGGGGGTCTTGCAAGACTGTGCCCTGAGGAGAGGTATGTTTTATACTCCATCCAAATTAGTTTGAATTTGTTTTGTCTAGTGGTAGGTAGCAATAGCTGCCAATGCAATCAATGTCACTTGCTGCTGAAGATATAGCATGAAAACTCTGTCATTGGACAAGACATTTTGCATCTTGTTCCTGTTGCAAAAAGATTATTTCAACACTGGCAAATTCAGCAAATCCATTTCCCAAGGTTTAATTGCAAGGTCTCTCGGTGTGAGTATAGAGCAAGCCAGCCTGATAACCTTATTCACAACCTTGAAACCCAAAGGGATAGTTCAATGTTACCAAAGGGTACCTGGATCCTGAAGCTGTATATTAAAGTGCTTATATTAAAATGCAGTTCTACCATCAGGTTTCTCTAGATGGTTGTTCTGGGATTCATACATGGATAGTGAAACTCATAAAAGAAAGAAGCACATCACAAATGAAGGTTGCTTATTAGTCATCATATAGGGAAGATGAAGTGAGTGATTAAATTTCACTACATTGCTTTTCTTTCCTGAGTTGCTGTCACAGAGGTTTCAGCACAGTGAGAGCTGCAAAAGTCTCCATGCTCAGCTCGAATGCTCTCTTGTGTTAGGATCATTATGTGCTGTAGTTAAGCATTTTGTTAACTTCGATATTGACAGACAAAACATTTTTCAGGTAAGTACAACTGGTAAATACAGCACAGCTTTAAGACTGTAGGAAAATACAGTCATTAAGCTATCTTAATAGGGGAAAAAGAACCATTATTTGCTGTCATTATGCACTGTTTGCTAATTATGCTCATCAGGTGATAAAAATGAATAAGTTAATTTAGTTTTTTATTGTTCTGCCTGAAATCCTCAGAGATTCTTAGGGAAGTAATTCTTCTCCCTTTTGTTCCTTCCCTCTCTCTACCAACAGCATTGTATATTAAGGGCCAAAATATGAAGCTGATAGCAAGTGCTAGCTGGTTTTAATGGATACAGTGTTGATTTCTGTCCTAAATTTGCAAACACCAAGGCCATAGGTATTCCTGGGAATCAGGAAAGTTGTCATGCAGCTGTGCTCTATCTACTTACACCTTAACTGAAACCTTCATGTACAACCCATCTCTATACAGGAAACAGTTACTGATGGGTTTGCTGCTGCTGCAGTATATTCATGTCAGATAGCATCTGGGGGTCCAAGCTACTGGCTCCCTGTTGTTACTTTTTGAAGGTGTGAGCAAAGGTTTTAGACACTGGATATTTTGTTTTTGTTCCCAGCTCTGTGAATGGAGGACATTTTAATGTCAGTCTCTTCTCAGTTTTCCTATTTCCTATTTCCAACTTCACATGAAATGCTGTATGTAATGGCCTACCTCTTTCTGCTTGAATTTCCCTGTGAATGAAATGGGGAGGAGAATTATATGTTTGTCTCCCAGAAGGAGAGATATGAGAGTTATTACTGTGTTGGAGTTGCTTTGAGAGCCTCTAAGAAGGGAAGAAGTTCAAGCCCAGGCAATCATGAAATCCAAAGGCAGAAGGCCATCTCCTCAGATGGTTTAAATCATTGTGCAGCAGAACTGTATCAGTAGTTTGCTGGTATGTTCTACCCCCTTTTTAGAGAAATGTGTTTTAAATACTCCACTATTACTGTGGTTTGATTAATGAAATTCCAATTGAAAATGAAACACACATTTATTTACAGAATATGGCCTGTGCGTTACCAGGGAAGATATTACAGTAGTAATACAACTTAAAGAAAGCAACAAAAGTGTTTTCAGATCTTCTCATGTTTTGATTCAATCAGCTGTAGAAGTACAAAGAGTGTTTATGGATGTATAATAGAAAAAGCTATATACACTTGGATGAGCAGTAAATTCTGATGAGCTTTTTTGGTTCTGTTATTTAAAGTATTTATAGAACCCATTTGCATTTAGCTGGATGATTCTAGGAATTTTCTTTGTGTATTGAAATGCCAATTCTAAATCACGAATACATATTGGAGTAATAATATACAATGCTTTTTTCTTAATGATTTTTCATTTTGTGGTTGAGCCAAGTATCTATATGGGTTAAAATCTATAATTCCCAGAACTGATAGACAATTCAAAAGGCTTAACAGACTTCATGCATCACTTGCTATTGAAACTGTATATCTAGAGGAAAACTAATATATTGACCTTAGAAGGCCATTTACTGTTATTTGAAATAAACCCATTGCTTATAAGTCTATGGAGTGTTTATTTTGATGGTTAAAAGGGAAACTCGAATCCTGTGAGCACTTGGGTTTTTTGGGAAGCCCATTTTCAGATCCCAGAATAGCCCCTGTGTTTGATCTAAGTATTAGTTCCAATGGGAGCTCTGAAAAAATACCTATTGTTCCTGTGGTTATATTTATTTCCTGTAGGATGCCGCTACCTAACCATTTCAGAGGTTTTCTTTTATTTTGATCTGCGTGTGTAACACAACTTTTGAAAGGAACAATGGAACTTCTTCATGTTTCCCACAGTTATAAACAATTATTTATTCAGGACTGAATTTTAAATGCACTTAAGTCCTTTAACTGTTGTTGTTCCATTTGTCTAAAGTGACTGGATACTTCCTAAGGCATCTTGGGGCAAAGAATAGGAGGGCAATGATGCATTTTTATATCTCTGAGATACTTCTCTAGTATATAAAACAGTCACTTCACTTGGTGGTGAGATATTTAAACTCCATGTAACAGTTGCACATCACAAGGAGAATTTTAAAAGCATTGAGAGCTCCAACAGCTACAATAAATGTTAAAGTACCAAACATAATCTCAGACTTGGGAATCTTAAATATGTTATGACTATTTGATCAAATATTATTGGGTTTAACCATCAAAATAAATTAGTAGTTAGTGATCCTAGGTATGACATAACTAGGGGTAATAGAATAAAAATAGGCACATGCAAATGCTGGAAAATGCTTTCTAAGAGTGAGCTTTAATAAATAAGGAAATAGCATCCCTATGGAAATTTTGGAAGATTTCTTTTTTGATATTTTAAAGTGCACTAGACAGCACGTTAATAAATTTGCCCTCTTGCAGACAACCCAAAAGCCCTTTCTTTCCTCTAGCTTGTTTGGTTGTATGAAAAATAGCAGGTACAAGATGGAAGAGAAAGAAATCTCATTTCCCCAGATCTGTATGTGATAGCATGCAGAAAAGATGTCCAGTACCGCCTTGGGACATCTCTGGGTGGAGGAAAAAAAGACTTTTCAAGGTAAAACCTGTTCTCCAAGAACCACCTCTAAAAATGTGGCTCAAAAGCATCCTTGCTATCAATATCAAAATCAAAGGCTGATGCTAGGACTGAAAGAAGTAACCTCCCAGTAATAGGATTAGATGCATTTCCATGCATCCTCTGGCTGATGGTGAGCCTAAAATGAGAGAATCTGGAGACCCTAGAAGACATTGCCCTGTTGTAACCTTCACACCTCTGAAAGGGAATGAGAGATACAACCATTAGCAAGACATCCAAGGGCAAGAGAGAATTTCTAAGGATGGAAGCTGGTGTTCTCCTGCAGTGAAGTATGTGTAAGACAATAGCAGATGTTGGCCAGTTTTTGAAGCCAAATATCAGAGAAGCATTAAACACATTCTTACCTTTAAGCAAACACTGATGTGATTGCCTGAAAAAGATGTTTTTCACGACTGGAAAAAATCCTTACCTGTTGTCTGAGATAGCAAGCATCAGACATACTCGCTGGTTCATTTACAGACACAATGGAAAACATTTGACTCATAGGGGACACTTAAGGTCACCTATATTCTGTCATAGACAGTAGATGGGTCCTATTAATTCTTCTTCAGTAAACCTCATCATAAAATGTCTGTTTGCATCAGTTCACTAGCACAGTGAGTGGCTTTCTTCGCCACCGTCCACAGAAATTTTCATTAATTTATGTACACTGATTTCCCACTGAAGTGTAACTTAATCTTATTAATTCCTGAAGGGGGTTATGTTTAGTTTCCATACGGACAATACAGCATATGCATCCCATTTTTCTGTTCAGAGAGATCTCTGAAAGAGGGAGAGAAGAGAGAAGAATTATTTTAAGGGAAATGTTAAAAAAGGAGAAATTGGTTTTTTTCTGGTTTGATATATTTTTACATGTGGTCGCTTTTATTTCTGTTGATATTTATAATTATCCTCTTGGTGGGCAAGGAAAACTTTCAAGAATTAAAAACACTGCATTAATAAGTGTTAGGCAGTGGAAGGCAAGCTATTAGGAGAAGAATAAATACACATCCTAAAATACTGCTCCCTATTTATCTTTCTAATGTCCATGGTTAAATCACACAAGCAGGCAAACCTGCTGTGGGACATCTTAATGGAGAGAACAAACAATACGTGCAGAGCTAAAAGCAGAATATGCTTGTGCCGGGTCAGAGGATGAATCAGTGGTGGCCAGAAGTCAGGCCTCCCCGTACTTATTTCCAAGCCTAGTTTGTCCTGTGTGAGATGGTCACACGGACTACTTATGGTGGATGAAACCTCATTCAGAGTGGTATGGCTTTTCATCTGGAGAATACAGAGAGAGATAATTTGGAAGAGCATATCTGGCAGTGCGCCATGGTACATGCAACTGATGCAGTGGTGAGGATGTGATTGTTTTGCCCTTCCCCAAACAGTCTAAAGAATTGTGCTTCTGAGAAAGTGTGACCTGTGTGTATTTGATTAGAGGAGTTATTGTGATGGTAAATAACAGCATAAGCTTATTTTTCTCATTACTTGTTTTGTGAGACTTCTCGCTATTTAGTATAAGCAGCAAAAAGATATTTCCTGGAGTTCTTTAGAGTGTTAAATATGTATGACCCTAAATCTCAATTGCCTTGCAATGTGCACATTTACAAACACACAAAACATTGGAACTCAAAAAAAACAGTATGTCTCTCTGTTTGATCCGAGATGTCAAGCAGTATAAAAACCTCTCAGATTGACATATCAGCTATGTATGATGCTGTGTGGGTTGGGGAGGTCAGCTGTGGATATCAGTGCTGAAACATTTTTGAAAATGACTTTTGACAGAGCTGATGTAAATGTACACATTGCTTGGCAATTTGTTGGTCGTAAATTGCTTGCAAATGTAATTCTATTTTGTGTTTGGGAATTATCTGCAAGCAGATTCTGAATTTCTTATGTTTTCTCATTCGTCAGCACTAGGATGTGATCTCCTTTTGCCAGTCTGTTTCAGAAACTGTCCTTGCATATGCAGAGTTCATTAACTGTTAATTCTCAGTATGCAGTCAGCCATGGAGGCCACGTGATGGTGCAGATCATGTTTATCCTCCCTTATTGGAGCACTAAGATTTTGCCAAGCCACAGTGGAGACATTCAAAGAGATTTCAAGAAGACATAGAAAAATATTAATCTTCAGCCTTTTGCAAAAATATCTCATAACCCTTTCAGCATCAGGTGGGCAAATGAATGTATGAATGCTATTTTGAGAAAACGAAAAAGAATAATCTTAAAAAGCATAACCAAATCAAGTTAAGAGTTTTTATTCAGTTCCCTGCAAATAGATTTACCTATATTTTTCTACTTCTGTTGTACCAGTTTTATCCTTTTTATTCTCTAGAAGATGCACGGAGTTCCAACAAATTTGTGTGTACTTGTGTTTTGGTAATTTTATATGTTTCTTCTTCAGAAGAATGAAAAAACGCAAGATACAGATTTTTATTTTATTTTTGACCCATTTTGACAAAAATAGTCATAAAACATAAAACATGTTACAAGCCTCAAAAGTGTTGTAATAATGTATTTTAGCTGCTGAAGGAAAACATAAATTTAGTGCAAACTCTTTCTCCTTTTCCCATTTCTATAAAGTTTATTTTCAGTGTGTATTGGAGTAAAAAAAAAACCACATTATTAGGGAGGCCAGAGCTGTGGTAGGTGTCAGTAGGTGGGCAAAGAGGGTAAAATCCTGGCTTCTCTGGACTCATAGCCATGCTCCCATTGGCTTTATAGAATCAGGCTTTCATCTGAGACTGGTTATATCAGCATTGATAGATTTACTTATTACATGCAACAATAAATATGCCCTTGTAGGATAGGGACCTAAACTAACAACCTAAATTTAGGATCAAATTATAAGAATGTTGGTCCAGATTTTTGAAATTCTGTTTAACATAGCAAGCTTCGGTGAGATAGGCCTGAATTCTGACTTGCATTTCAATCAGGTACTTAAGTTTTGTGTTTAATTATCAAACATAGGTATATCTATTTGTGATTTAGCTATACTAATTTTTTTCTAAATCAAATTTCTTTTTAAAAAATCACGATGCTCAAGGTGCCCTAATAGACTGCAACAATTAGATTTTCTAAAATAAGAAGCTGGTTTTGATTTGGTAGGAGGGCAAACCTGTCTCATGTTACTAGCTTTTAATTTACTGGTATTCTTAGCAGTCAAAAATGATTGAAGAAGGCTTGGTTTGAGAAAAATGAAAAAATAATTTGTTTTATCCTAAAATATCTCTGACAGTATTTAGCTTTTCAAAGAGAAGACACAAAATCTTCAGAGAGAAAGTTTTGCCATTGAAAAAATGAATAATATGTTTTATGATATAATTTGCAATTTCGCTGTTTTATGTACCCTATGGAATTACTAAACCCTAAAGAACTAGCTGAAAGCTGGACAGAGCACGTGTTTGTGTCTGTGTGCATGTGTAAGGGAGAAAAAACATGAAAGGGGGAGAACGAGCCCAAGCAGAGAAGTAGAAAACATTCTGATGGATCTAATTTCATTTTATGTTGTGTTTTTATATTGAAGTTCATTTACAAGTGCTGACACTTTGCTGTGAAAAGCCATGAATGTGGGATCTGCCACAAATGAGAAGAATATTTTTTAACTAACTTTAGCTGTTGGATTATACTTTGTTAAAACAAACAATAGCTTACTGCATTACAGTTGAATGCAAAGATATTACTGTACTCAGCTAAAATCAAATAATCTTTTAGTTTCTATTCTCTCCAAACTAAGCTAAACTGGTGTCATAAAATGACAAATTACAGGATGAACGTGAGAGCAGTGCCTTCAAAAATACAATAGTTATACAAGCCATCTATTGTTAATGAAGAATATAATGCAATTTATCTGTCTGTAATACAATTATGCAAATCAAAGATGGAACTATCCTGAAATCTCTCTACATTCCAAGTGATTAAAATGAGATAATTTATCAAAAAGAATATTACTGATCATGTTTATGTGTTGCACATTAATCCTATTACAATAATGTATCTTTCTACTAATGTAATGGATTTGTGCAATCTAACAGAAAATGACTTTTATACGACCCACAATTACAAAAATATTCAAAGCATATCCATCGCTGCATAATAGCATACGCCTAAGACTGTACAATAAACCTATTAAAACAAACAAAGCTTATGAATGTAACCTTCATACCAATAAAGACAATGCTAAATTCAATTTTATTGCCTTCATTATTTCAACAACTTCATATCTAATAAACATGGTGAGTAAATTACCCTAACCTTCTTTACAAAGAAAGAAAATCTTATAAAAAAGTGTAATACAAAATTTGAGAAGTGGTGAAATTGATGCCAGGCACGTAGAACATGCGATAAAATCTTCTAAACCAACATAAAAGTGGCAAAGTATGCACATTCAGTCCAAAGGTCTCTCTAAATCTTGGCAATCCAACAGATATAATTTTAATATATGACAAGTCAATCCTTAAAGTAACAGCATCTTCTGAAAAAGTTTCTATTATACGCAGCGAGGCATGTGGAAATATGAGATACATACAGACGTTCTTCCATCTGCATGGAAATATAATAGAAGGCTTAAAAATTCCCCAGACAGAGCTATATTCAGAAATCATGGTTCTACCTTCAAAAACTAAAAGATGCAAAGGAAAAGACAGCATATTCAACTGTAAAACTAACATTGTACATGTGTATTATAATACAGTCACTAGGTGAATGATCACATGCTCAAGAAACATCATATCACTTATTTTCTGCACCCAAATCTGCACAAATGGATTATTGTCTAATGTCTATTCCGATTATTGTATATTTACACTAATTTCCTTTCTAGAGTTCAGCCCATTTTTATTGACCTAGGCTCGTTGCACTCTTTTTTCATCCATAGAATGCTTCATTAGCTTCCTCAGTACACAGTTGCAACGTACTGTACTCTTTTTCCTTCTGGCAGGTAGGCTTTTCTTAGATGCAGTTTAGAGATTGCGTTAGTTGGCTGCAGAACTAATGTGGCTGCATACACACCTCCTGCTAACCCTCTTGTTGACCCTCCCCAACATGTAAATCCGACTACGTTACTTAGTTCACATGCATTTATTCCTCTTTCTTCGAAAGAATTCTTCTTATTCCTCTTCTTAAGCCAGTATATTCTGCATGTTAAAACAAGAATATATGTTAAAAGAAGGATAGAAGAAGAGAAAAAAGTGATGATGCTCATGTACAATGAGCCTGGTATTTAGTGGTCTTAGCCCACTGTAGACTCAAATGTTACTGCTAACACTTGATATGTATGTAATGTTCAGCAGTTGATGGGATAGCTGGCTGCAGTTGCTTAAAACTCATTTTTGCCCTCCCTAACCCTTGCACTGCTTTCTGCAGGCTGGTCCCTTATGTTTTTTCAGAGCTACTCAGTGGTTTCCTTAACTGATACCAGCCTTGAAGGACAGCACATCCCAGCTGGGCTCACATTCATACCTAGTCTGTGATTTTTTTTCCTTTCTGGCATACCTGCTTTCCTTCAGTCTTAGAGGATAAAGGTTTGCAGTCTGGAAGCACCTGACTTCAACTCAGCAGTTGTCGGGAGCTGCTGTTAGTGTCAAATGATCTTCACCGGGATAGCTAAAATGGATTTTATGCTGCATTTTACTAGCTGTGTGATAAAACCAGACCGTTCCATACTGGAGAAGCTGACCTAATGTACAAGACATGATGCTTTGCTAAATGCAAGAGTGTATTAACTACTCTACAAATCTATAAATCTGCCCCTCTTGTTGCATCTACAGTATCATGTTCAAAAGGATTTGAATTCCCAAACTTTCCCTCTGTTCTGTACTGTGAGTGAGATAACATGATCTCATGGGTAGAAATTCTCCTTTTGAGATGTGCTGGCACAGGTCTCTGCTTTCAGCTCCTGAGAACCCTCTTTTTTGCATGGCGTGTAATATACATGTTTCTTTATCGTGTGTCCAGGAGGCTTAAAATATTTTTGAACAACCATTTGTCAAAGCTGTCTAGTACAAACTTAACAAACCTCCTGCGCTTTGCAGAACAGAAGCACAGTAAGGAGAGGCCTGGTTTTGGCTAAAGATTGGCAGGGGCAGAACCTTCCCTGTCACACAATTTAATATTTGCCCATATAGCCTTACTTGAAAGCAAATTGAGATATTGCTGCAGCTTTTTTGGATCTCTCTCTTTGCTTCTGTCTCTCTTTAAAACACACACATATACTCTAAGACAACAGGTGGATGACAAATACACAGCCTTCTGTTTCTCATATCAGTAAGAGCAAAGCTGTCCTTTATCAGATGAGAACTGATTCAGAGATAGCCATATTTGGCACTTAGAGAACTTAATACTTCTCTATGTTTTAGCCAAGTATTAATTCAACCAGCCCTGTATTTATAACATGTGCAGACATAAATTTCAAGTACTTTCAAGTACCTAGCCCAAAGCAACCTCATCAACCTCAGAGACTTTACACCTCCATAAAACCCCTGTAAGGTGGTCCTAAGGATCTCGTGTGCACTGGTACAACACCATTGGCTTTGTCTTTTAGTGTTCACTATGACAGTGTCAGTCCTTTTGGACTGTTGCATGGCAAAGGCTTTCCACACATTTCTCCTTTCTTTCTAAATAAATTGAAGCTTGCCAAGGTTTTGGACCAAGCTGTTCATCAAACAGAATATTCAATGGGTTTTAGCCTTGCAGATCTCTGCAGAAATCCCTCTTTCCTCACCGAGCTACTCACAGAGATTCTGCGCAGCCTTACCAACAGTAACGCAGCATAGTGACTGGCGTGCTTCATTGGACATAAGAGCTACTGCTTGCTAATATCTTTTAAAAACTGATTGAAAAATATTTAAATAGCAAAAGATATAAAGTGGGTGTCCCCTGGGATATTTACATCCCAGTCTAAGCAGGTCAGCTGGGTCCTGAGAAAAGGAAGGGAAAAAGTCAGCAAAGGAGGCTTATTAAATTAGACTTATTACTAACTTCTCTGCGTTTTTTATCACCTTGACTACCTTTAAACTTGTCCTTATCTCTCTCTGTGACTCACTTCCTAGAAAATGAAGATTAATGCTGCCTTACTTCACAGATTCTCTGTGACACTAACCACAGTATTAGTGAGATGCTCAGATAGCACAGCAAAGGAAGACATCTAAGTACCTAATTTTGGCATACAGTCTAATTTCCCTCAAATAGCTTAGCTAACCTAGTAACTAGAGACCGGTAGCCCAGCTGGTTGTGACAAACCCATTGATTTATTGTGCTCTTTGTTTACTGCACACTTGACTGTCCATACGCTGTGCTAGCGTGTGAACACGCATTCTGGAGAAAAGCAGCACCAATTTTCCATACCATCTAAGGATCTCAATTGGCAGAACTGTGTGACAAATCAGGGCAGATTAAAGTCAAGCTGGTCAAATTCTGCCATACTGACATTTGCACAAAAAAACTGTGGCATTGTTGGGTCCAAAAAAAGGCAGAATTTGGATCATAGTCACAACACTCAGATGCAAGAAGGAAGAACTCCCTGGTGTTAAAAGACAAGGGAACACTCATTTTTGAGCAGAATGAGGCTGGCTGGCTGCTGGGGCTTTTCTGCTCTGTTGAGGTTGTAATTACAGCCTCTCAAAGCTTGCGTGACATTGCTAATTTGAGAGAAAATGGGACACTGATATCTGTAAGAACACTCAGGGTTGGGATTTTGATTATCAGCTCCATATATCAGTAAATCAAACCCGTGAATATTAAAGTCATTTAGTATCTTTATATAAGTAATTATAGAAATTGTTCAAAAACAAGAGATGGGAAGATGTAAATGTCAGCTATTAAGAAAAATTTAAAGAGGTTAGTCGGATTTTAAGATACCTGAAAGTCAAATTGACCATCAAACTGTGGCATGAAGTTATGAAATTGGAATTATTTAACACTTTTCAAAGCACAACTTTCATTGCTAAATATCTCCTACCTACAGAGGAATGGTGCCCTCCACTTAAGATACAGATTCTGTGATTTGGTACATCCCATTTTATTTCACATACCTTTGTATCATGAAAAGACTCAGTTCTTTGCCTTACAGGTTTGGTCGTTGGGTGAGTCCCCTGACTTTTGGGAAGCTGTATGTGATATATATCAGCATAAAAGAGAGGCAAACATGCCATAAACACCCACTGCAAATAGTTATTTACTTATGATTTGTGTCAGCTTAATTGTGTGGAAAATATCTTGCTTGTTGGGACAGAATAAGTGTCAGAGTATATACTTACCCTACCCACATCAACCCAGAAGGGCGTCTTTCACCTTGTAGTACCACATTTTTAATTCCCAGTGAAATCAGAGAAGTGCCACATATGTGAGAGCTGCAGGAAAATAAAAAGACACTTCCTAGGCAGACCTGTCTAAATCTATCCATCACTCTTGGTCGGCTCTCCAGGTGCCCTGCGTTTTGCGGGTATCTGGGTTTATACAATGGATTTAGTCCTGCAGGCTGCTGAGCATCTTCCATAAAGTGCCCTTTAATGCCAGGGTCTTTGGATGCTCATTTGACTGAACTAGCTGATAGTACATGTTACCAAGTATTCTTACAGGAATGAAAAGCACTTGCCTTAGCCTTTTGCTATGTCCTTTCTCCCTCCCAGGAGATTAATGCCATCTCTTTCTCTTCTTTTCAGCATCAGTGGGAGATAAGGGTGCCTACCACCTTGTTACACCAGGCCTTAAGACTTCAGTTTGTTGTAGTGCTGAGTTTTATCAATAGTTTAAAAGAGACTAGCAGAGGTTTTTTTCACCTTGCAAGTGATAATGCCCCACAGCAGGAATGACAA
>NW_009212488.1:58795-85231 GCF_000690835.1 Fulmarus glacialis
TATAAGTGTTATTATGAAAGGATCTCGAGTTTGGGGGACTTCTGAAATCTTCTCTTGTTATGGATAAGCACTCCCTTGTTGACATGCCTAGCATCCCTTGACATCACCTGTATTCAGTCTTGGTCTGTGGACAGAAATGAAGATGTTGGTGCTTATCTATCTGTATCTAATTTACAGAATGCTTGTTGTCTAACTTTCCGTGCCCAAGAAATGGTATTGCAGGGATCTGGTGTCCAATTGGGAGTGGAGACGGGGAGAGAAGACAGGAGAATTTAAAAAGGTTTTATCTGATATGGATCAAAATCAAACAGATCTCCTTTATTTATTTCCGTTTGAGACTCTCTTAGCAGCAAGGTGTAAGCATTAAATATACAGGAGATAGCAAGCAGAGAAAAAAAGTAAAAGAGTTAAATGATAGCAGGGATCAGTATTTTAGTGTATTCCTTCTACAATCTAATAGATACAAATAGAAAAGGCTAGACACAACATAAATATTTCCTATTATGGATAAACTAAAGTCACAATGGAATCTGTCATGCTTGTGATATGAGAGATGGACAATATTCCTCAGCTGTTGCCATGCTGGCACTTGAATGCAGTTTATGTTTTGTTTATGGAGCCGAATCAGAAACCCTTTTTCCCCTCCTCTCTCTCTTTTTTTTTTTTTTTTGGCCCAGCATGTGTAATTCTTCTTCATGGAAGCTCGAAATGGCTGTGGAGCAGCTCAATATTCCATTTATTTTATTTATAAAAGAAATTCAAAGCCTGAAAAGATGAAGTAATTGACTTACTGGGATGACAGTTAAACCCACTAAATTTAATCTTATCCTCTCAAGTACAACATATCGCGCTTACAAATTATCACCCTGCACCAGACAGGCCTGCTCTCTTCACCTAATCCAAATGGAAATGAAGGCCTCTGTTATTGTATTATCTGACTTTACTATCAGCATTAATCCGGCTTAACTCACTTAATGATGCCACTTGTGGCACTATGAAGGCAGCAAAGAAGTCTATAAACTACTTCCATTAAAATGCAAATCTGGCCCACAGAGAAAATAAGTGACACAAAAGTAGGAGAATTCGGCCATACACTGTATTAGCCTCTTGCCGCACAGAACTGATACAAGTATAATAACTGATGCTGTGATTATTATTCTAGCTGTGGATTTCCAATGAAAGGAAGCCAGTCTACCACAGAACGTCACAAAAGTGCTTCAACAAGCCAGGGTATTTAATTTCTGAAGAGATTTATATTTTTTGTTGTCAGGAAATGAACAAATACTTATCAATGTAAAAACTGCTATCTTAAATCTTCCTGCCAGGTTTTTCATACTGATATTATTTGCACCCTATAACACAGGAAATGAAAATCTTCTGTGCCTTTCACATCTCCACTGTATCTTAAAATCCTTTAGTAACAGACTTGCTTCTTTTTTTAACCCCCTTCTGTAAACATAAAAGAAAACTTTTATGGATTAAGTATAGGGAATTACTAATGCCAAAATCCCAACCCCAAATTCCTTCTCCTGAACATTTCTGTTTGCTGTTAATTTAATTATTTTTTAAAGGGAACCATAACATCTGTTTTATGGAAAAGCCCAATTTAATTTTAGTGTAAAGCTACTCACATTTACCTCTACCCCTTTCCTCCCTTACACACACACACACACTCATGTATCCTGACTGGCCACCCCTTTGTGTGAAAAATCATTAATGCAAAAGCCTTCATTACTATGAAAGAAATCCTAGTAAAAACACTGGGATTCAAGTTTCTTCCAATTTCTCTTGAGTTCAATAGCTTCCTCTGCCTCAATAACCCTAAGACTTCATTTCTGGCTTTGGCACAGAGACAACATGCATATCTACAGGGAGACATAGGCACAGAGCCCCTACTGCTTAAATCAACATTTTCTGTGGGCTTCGATAGCAAAATGTAAATGCAAGAATTTGGTCCAACATGTTTTATGTACAGGTTGACAGATGTGTGATGCCCCTTCATTTTTCCTTGGAAAGCTTATTACTGATAATATTACAAATTAGAGATGGGGCCAAGCTATGCAATTGGGATTCGTGTTTCAGTCTCGCGCTTGGGAATTTGATTTAGCTCAGTGTGCTGAGAGGAGTAGCAATGAGATTCAGGTTTGCATCGAAGTTTGGATGGTGAATCCCCTCCGAGGCTGAAGAATGTTTTGATCTGGAGCCCTGGTGTGATCTCTGACAAAGACCTATTCTCTCTCATCCCCACCCACACACTTACCCCACCCCGAGCATGACTTGTTATTGAGATGGCCGTTCAGCAGCACGTGATTTTGCTCTAATGTTATGTTGCTGAAATACTGTTAAATTGGCTTTTCTCTCACCTTAGGCCCGCACGAGTGTGATCTGATTGCAGATGGATATACTATAGCACTTCTATCGGGGATACTCATTGCTGACCTTAGTGTCACCAGTGTTTCAGCAGTGGGCTGTTCGATGCAAATGAAAACACCCAGTTTCAGCCTAAAGCCGTGCTCTGTGCGCTCACAGCAAAGGGAGTTTCCACTTAAAAGAGGCCAACAGCTCTGCAGACTTCAGCAGTTTCTCTTTCTAGCGGTTCATGGATGCTGGGAATTTTTGCTGCTTACAGGGCGAAGTTAACCCCTAGGCACAGCATTTCTGGAAGTCATGTTATGGCCAAACAGAGATGCAATGCTACATACGTACTGCTCATCCGATGGGCTTTGGGCCATTCCTAAAATGTAGAGCACGGGCTGATGCCAGAAGTGAGCTCAGAAACTGCTGGCAGGGGCATTGCCCTCCACGCAGCCACGCAACCCATCCTTGGCGCCTATGGATTTACATTCCCTGTACCAAATACCTAGCTGGTGTCAGACAGTGTCAGCAAATGATTTAGTGAGCTTTACTCAGGGCTTGTTAGGAGGAAATTAGTTGCCTGATTTACAGGAGAAGTGCCTCAAACCCTGCACAACTTTGGTCTGAGGCCTTTACCTTCTGAGGTGTGCAGTGCTCTGTGTAAAAGCTAGGTATCAGCTAGGTATTTTTTCTTACCACTACACAAGAAAACTTCACTGGTTTAGCTTGAAATATCATTTTAAAACTATGGAACTACTGAACTGCATCTCAACATGAATACTATTATTTAAATTTAAATTGGGATAGTTTCAATTTAGCTGAATGTGCTAAGAATTGGTTAAACCTAAATAAATGAACAGAAATTTCCAAAGACACAGGGATCTTTAGTGATGTGGAGTACAGAAATCTGTGAAACTTAAACTGTCAGGAAATGTCTTTTGTTTATTTAAACACTGCAAGTGACACAGGACTGGATTCTCACATTCTGCATTTTGTTTTCATTGCATCATCCATGCATCTGCAACATCTTCATGCAGATACCCTACAATTACATGTATTATACTTTTCCAGAAAACGGTAGGGTGTTGGACTGGATGGCCTTCCAGCCAAGTCATTCTGTGGTTCTACCTGTTCTAGTAAATCAAACCAAATACCTAGATATCTAATTAAATATAGCCTTGCGTCATGTATGATACTAAATATTTAACATCCATTCTCCTAGGAAAACTGTCTATATACATTGAATAAGTAGCACAGTGCAATATTCTTCAGACATAGCAATGTGGTATGCAGTAAATCTCAAATGTTATTGTACTCACAGGAGGCATGAATTTTAGGTGTGTATACAAACAAATGCCCATGTGGACCAAATCATACCTAATTTGTACATGCAATTATCAATCAAGTTTGCATATGATTTATGCTAATTACAGATGAAGAATCATCAAACAGGTACCTTGCTTTTTTTGTTGTTTTATTGGCATTGATACAGGCGTAATGATCTAGAGATATATTTTTATAGACTTGCTAATATATTTGTGGGAAAAAATGGACACGTGAGGTCTTTTTGAGGTCTGAAACAGAAGAATCAAACCTCAACTAAATATCAGGTGATAATTAATTTAAATGTGCTAATCAATTAGATTATTAGAGATGATCTATTTCACACCTGGGGAACAATTAGGGCTTAGTGGTAACTGAGAAATGAGAGAAAGAATAATATACCATAAAAGCAGCGTCTCTGGTGAGGTTGTTTTTTGTGTCTCTTAGCATTATGAATCTTAGTACCTGAGGTTGTATTTTGCAGGTACTAGCATGCTGGGTTTGATAATCAGGAATGAGACAACCAGGATAAAGCACCTATTTTCAAGTAATCTCTGGATGCTTCTGCTCTTCAGCAATTCTTTAAGGCTATTCTGCTACGTTGTAGTTATTTGGTTTCATCCAGTGTGGGTGTGGGTTTTCTGTTTTGTTTTTCAAATTCATTTTATTGCATTGGCTGAAGTAGATCATGATTTATGATTCATAAGGACCTTCATGTGCCTGCTCTCATGGATATTTATTATTGAAGTGTGAGCAGTTTTTGTATTTGTTCCTCTAATATTAGCTCATTCAACTCTGTGCTGGCTGGCCCATGGGCAGTCTTCTCCTGGTGATGAATGAGCATAGTTCAAAGGCAGCAGTTGGGATAGTGGTCCAAGAGCATTTATTTCAGACTAGCACTGCCTTCCTCTACAGGTAATAATTGCTTACGGATTTTCAGAGTATGTTCCAATAGGGGATGGTATTTGACAACCAGAAATATAGTCAGAGGAGGCTTTCTTTTGATCTGGAAGTACATAGTACTCAAATGGCTAATTCGAGCATACCATTTTGCTAAAGGAGCATCTTTATGAATAGAGGCTATCCCTGTGTTGGTGAGGTAGAGGCTTTGGAAGAAATAAGGTGGCTTTCTATGAGGAATTGCCAGAACTGCCTGTACTGCCACGCTGGGGTGTCTCTATCTCCGGCAGATCTCTGCAGCGTGCTCTAAGAGCACTAAGAACACGCATGGGGACAGGTCTGGCTTGCTGAAGGTTGTCCATGGTGGTCCACTAAAACCAGCCTGTAAATGGAAAGACTGTTTTCAGCTGCAGCTTAAATGTAACAGATGCATTTATTTATTAGAGTAAGATTTAATCCTTGACCTGATGAAATAGTATAAATAGTAAAATTTAATTTCTTTTGGAAAGCTCTAGATCAGGCTAAACTATGTAGATATTTTTGTGGGGTGGGAAGCAGGAGACTGAATAAAAAGCAAAAGGTAAAACTTGCAGCTAGAAATCCCAGCTCGGTCGGCTCCTGCAGTCCTGACTCAGTTTTGACTCTGCCCACACTTCCCTTTTAAAGTCTGTAACTGGTAGAGCTGCTCAGAATGCTTTTAATGGGAAAAATAAACAAGGAAGTTTTAAACAAAATGAAATATCTTGCCTGAGCTTTCTTCTTTTGTATCATTATGGCTTTATTGTTTTCTTTTTTAACATCCTTAATTTAAGATCATATTCAGCTATTTTTGTGTGTATGTATATGTAGCTTATGATTTTCTGTTTTTATTACAGTGTTCAGTATAAAAAAATAAGTGTTTCTTAGACACAATATTGGACTTTATTCATCTCTCAAAGTTTTATTTCATAATGGTGGGGGTTTCTTCAAATGATGGGAATTCCTATTTTTTCCCAAATCTATTGCCCACAAAAAGTACTGAGCAAGTCCAGCAGAAATCTGATTTAGTGTGGGATAAGTAAAATATATCTCTGCCCAGAAGGGATGGGAAAAATGGCAGTGGCTTCCTCAAAGGTCCCTACCAGCATAACTCAGAAGTGTCACCCTTTTTTGTGCTTATAAAGAAATTTTGGCTCTACCCTTGTGTAGTTATGTTTTTTATTCTGTTACTCTCTCCTTTTGGCAGATAACTTTTGGGTAGACAACTGTTCAGTGTGTGAAGGTTGCTCGTTTTTTCAGAGGCCACTGGACAAGAGTCAGTGGGTAACAACTCACTGACCTGCAGACCTACCCGTGCTCAGATAAATGAGCTGGGTGTGAAAGGCTAAAAATCCCATTACCAGACCTTGAGCCATCCTGTCCTTAAGCAATTTTGCAATATTTCTAGGGAAGAAATAAGTACAAGTTGTGGATTAAGGGACAAATCAGATAAACAGCAATGAACCACTCTTCTGAAATAAAATTTTTCCTGTATTTTTGCTTAGCTGCACTCCTAAGGCTATGAGATGATAGCCTTAAGAGATGCATGGTCATTGTGTCCTAGAATCATACCATAGACTGAGGCCATAAACCTTGTTTTACTACTTTGGCAATGATGTCTATCCTAAAGTGTTAAAATGCTTTTAAAATTGTTCATAGAGTAGACGGCAGGAGTTCAGGTTACTCCAACGAAATTTCTTTGAAAGATGATCCCACCTCTAGCAGGTCTGTACTTTGCTCACCACTTTTAAAATTAGCCAAACTGTGTTCTCCAAGAAGATCCAGGTCCAGAAGATATTTGGGTATCTGTATCTTAATATAACACCTACACCTTTTGGGGTTCTGGACTCTCGGTTATATGTCACTTCTGAAAACTCTTATGGAGACTCTTCTTCAAACTTTACTTTAATGCTGAATTTTTAAGGGCTTTAACAGTGATGCAAGACAATGTATCCTCCTCTGTGCACCTAGGAGAATTAATCTTCAAAGTCTAGTTATTTGTTAAAAAAAAAAAAAAAAAAAAAATTAGTTGGTTGGTGATGGGAGTAACCTGTATTTCTGCCCTCTCCTGAGATCTGGTGCTTTGTGTACAAAATCCTGAATTCACCTGAGCCCACTGGAATTCAGGCCACTTGGAAAACCATTTCTCCTCTGTGCTATTAGGGCCCTTCTGAAAAAGGACCTTAAGCTGTTTTTAGCTGTCTGATGCTCGGGTGATATTGCTGCAGAAGTAGATGGGACAGATAAAAGCTGCCAGAGCAAGTGCTGAGGGTGCCTTAAGCAACTTGAACAGGCAAGAAGCCTGGCCATGAGTTCAGCCTTGGAGGCCCTTACACAGGAATGAGTCAATGGGAGCATAGCTCTGGGGAAAAAAAAAATCTAGTATATATACAACTGGGTGAAGTTCAATTGAAAACACATTTTCTGTAGTTCTCCTGGTGAGGGAGGAAAACAATATGATTTTATTTAGCTCACAGATATTATCCTTTCTAAGAATAATGTAAGCATTTTTTAAGAAACACACAAAACAAGAAAAGGTTTATCTTTTGGAAATGGCAATAATGAAATGTTTTCAGGTTTTTTGGTTAGCTGAAGACACTTGGCTGAATGCACCATGAACTGAATAGTGAATAAATCCTGCTGATTAACCTAAAATCTAATTAACTGAAGAAAAAAAAATCACCCCACTCTTAAACATTTAACTTCCTCATTATATGATTACATATTTTTTTAAAATACTATGATTTTTTTAAAACCCACTTTTTGCATCTTTTGGAGCTAGGCTTTTAAAGGTATTTTAAAGGTATTCAGTCCCCTAATTCAATCACACTGATTTCAATAGGATTTAAATCTCTAGGCACCTCTAAAAACCCCAGTAGGCACTTGTACATCTTTAAGCACCTAACTGCCTCTAAAAGTCTGGCCCTTGATAATTTTAGAAAATGGTCCTTTCTATCATGCAGAGTTTTCTGCTAGCAAACTGGAAAAGTAATTAGCATATAGATGCATCCCTCAGATGGTAGGCTGAGTTAAACTGGATTTTTCTACCTTTTAATAACCATTGGAAAACAACAAGGAATTAATTGGTTTGGAAATGTGAACTGATGGAAAAAGTCAAGCTACAGAAAAGTTATTAACTATGCAACACTGAGAGTCCTTAAAACCATCAGTTAATGAAACAAAGAAAAGAATACATTGAGTGAGAATTGATTTAGAAGTGAAGATGACAGATGAAAAAGGAGTTGCACTATACTATGATGAAGAAAAGATTTCTCTCTTGGAGACTCCAGTGGTCACCTCTGTAGCTGTAATAGAGTGAGAATAGTGGTCCAGGAAGCATCTCTGAGATAAAAAGAGCCGGTTTCCCATGGTGCTGTGATGCTCCAGCATGCCCTCTGCTTGGGGCAGCTTTACTACAGCCCAGCCATCATGGTGCCATGTGCTCTGGCATATAATGGTGAAAGGTCTCTCCTGGCACCTTCTGTGATCACGTCCAGTCATGCAAATCCCCCCATGTCCCTCCAGGCATTCAGGGGTGCCAGCAAGCAAGGAGAGAAAAACTTTTCCACATGGGTGCAGGGTGCCCTAGTAGTGAGACAAGAAATGTCTTAGAAACCCGTGGGTGAAAAATGCTGTGTAAGAATAAGGATTTTTTTTTTTTTTTTTTTTATTTATTATCCTCAAGGGCAGAATTTGAAATAGCTGCTAGGCAGTGTTGCCTATTCCCGGTTTACATGAGATATCTTTAATCATATTCTAACCAGAGAAAGAAAGGACAGCAAGAGGCACTATAAAACCTCTTCCTTGCTTTCATCTTTGCTTTTCCACTCAGCCTCACATGAGGGAGAGAGGAATCCACAGCCAGACTGATTCTGGACTGACTAGGATTGTTCTAACACAGGGGGATAATTATAAAAGACACATTTTTACTGCAAATACCCCCAGGTTAAATTTTGGATTTGAACAGAGCTCTGCTTCCACAGTGTAAAGTAATATTTTTACATGTTCTGTGCAAGGGGAAAAAAAATCTTTGTTTTGGCTTAATTGTGAACATACTCTAATGATGTAATTGAAAAAAAGATAGGCAGGAAAAAGCTTTTGGTGGAAGTACAATATTTTAAGTGTTGGAGCTTTGCACTAAACTTCTGTGTAAAAAGAAGTTAAAATAATACTGAGTAAAGCATAATACTTTGGTAATTGTGCTTTGTTTTTCAGAGTTTCTAAGGCTCTTGTGGAACGAAGGAAGAGACAAACAGGGTGCATCACTCCACAATGTACAGCATGGGATCTTTTAGGGAGGTAAGATAATTTCTTATAGCATCCCTTTAAAAAATTTCAGTACACCAAACAGGTCCATGAAATGAAACGAAATAAATTTTAATAGTATATATCCAAGAGTTTTCTTGGAAATCTATACTGCAGGTGGTATTTATGTGCATGTAACATAGGAGAGGAAATGGGAGGAAGGTGACACTTGCGAAGAGAAGTAAGACTGAGTTGTCTTATGACTGGGTGAGGAGAGGGACAGGCTTATACCATGCTTGCCTACTCCCTTGACCTGTGAGTTGAACGTAGCCCCCATGCAGGCAGGTTGCTGATCTGATCAGAAATCACAGAAGTTAAATGGATGTTCTATCAGGACATGTGTGCCAGCATCATCCTTATGAACTTGACTGCAGTGCTGGAGTCTTCTGTATCACAAAGGCAACAAAAATGTAGTCACACAGGATCGAACACAAATCCCATCCATGTGTGTGAAATGGAATTCCCCTACTGCAAGGTGCAAGAGCTGGAAGAGGAGAACAGAATGACATTGGGTTGAAAATCTAAATTCTTCTCTCAGACCTGTATGAAAGAGGAATGAAGCCTTCTGATCCTTAACTTCTCCTCAACTTACAGAGGTAACAAAAAAGCCCAATTGGAGTGATCTCTTTTGTGCTTTTCAGTGTCACTATTCCTTCTGCTGCCAGGGGGAGAAGAGACAAGCCTGCCCCTTGTGCCACTGGAAGAGGTGAACCAGTTTGCCCCACTGCTGTGCATCTTGCCTATTACTGCAGGCTCCCTAAAGTATGTCCACACCTGTACTCTGCTGCAGTAGAAATATAGTTCACTGAGGTGCTTTGCAGCATTCAGAAATGAGATCAAATTTTACTGTGCAGCAGAGATTTGATGTTTGGGTGGAATGGCAATTATCTTAATTTGTAAGTCATGGCTTACTGCTGTCATCTACACCACTGAGCAATGCAGTGCAAAAGGAGAAGACCTATAGAAAGATGTTGTTGGTGCTGAGGATGAAAGGTTCACACTCTGCATTTTGGAGGTTTTTCCTCTAGACTAAGTCCAGTCTTATCCCTTGGGCTGTAGCCCATTTGTGCCTGAGCTGGCATGATCTGACCTCTGGAGCGCATCTTCCACTTTAGCTTCGTGCAAAAAGGAGCCTGTTTGTGCCCTCTCAGTTTGCTCTGTGTTGTGAACCAAGATGTGGTAAGTCAGTACGATTAGGAAACTTCCTTTTAAAATTCCTAGTCCCAACTAAAATACTAACATGGATTCACCCGTGGCCGATGGGAAGCAATGTAATAAATGTGAGCTACTGACCTTATGGAAATCTAACTCCCTGTATTACAAGGTGGTACCTGATACATTCAGGCAGAGGAGCACGAACTCCCATATTTCTATGAGTTAAGACAACCAGGAGGTGAACCCAAATGAGTTTGAAACTGATGAAAAGTATTTGCCAGTACGGTCAGCTCTTAATTTAGTCTATACTTGTCTTCCAAATGGGACAGAGATGCATTTCTCAAATGATTAATGAAACATGAGTGCTTGCTTGTTCTTATCCTGTAGGAAGAAAGAGCCAAAGGTAGTATTTCAGTAGCACTGGAAAGTTTTGTTTTGCAAAGTCTCTCCTTGTATCTACCTAGACTGAACAAAATTTTTCAATGTGAACTGAATACCATTGACTTTCATTTACTTTAGAGAGAGACATTTTGGCTTTTATTTCTGAAATAGTTTCTCCTGGCCTACATTTAAAAACTTAGTGGTTAGTTTTAAAGATGTCAAAGTTGCTGAAAGGAATGCTCACGTAACACCCACCCTTTTGGAAGATGGTAAATTAAACAGCATTGCTTGTGGACTAAAGAAAATATAGTGATAAACAGAGAGCTTATAGGTAGATCTATTGGGAGAGAAATGTAATTGGATTCCTGCATATCTTAATGATTGTGGCACTTCCCTTTCTGCCCCATAGCAAGAAAACCCCAATCCAGTGAAGCACTTAGGGCTTCAGAGTGCCTCAGAGATCAATGGCGCTACTTACAGTGTGTAAAACTAGGCACACGCCTAAGTGCTTTATTGGGTTAGAGCCAAACTGAGTAACACATACATAACACCATATTTGGATTCACTATATTCAGTTCTCAGATCTGTATTGATTTGGATTTTGAAGGCTTCACTGAAGTAACTTTTCAGTTTCTTTTTTATAAGCACAAAATGAAATTGATAGAGTTGCCCCTTTCACTCAGAGATTTGAAAATACCTTAAAAATATGAATGTATTGATCTTTCACTATGGGGAGAGTAAGTAGCAACCCATAAAACAGATGAAGAATCTAAAAGTAGAAGAGTGGAGAAAAAAAATCCACAACAACTGAATGGAATTGGAAAACAAATTTTTCTTGATTGTATTCCCATCTGCTTTGGGTTCAGTTTCATTAGCTTTCTTGAAAGGGAGCTTCTGTCAGGAAAGTTTATGAAAGCACTGGTTTTTAGTAGACATTCAAGAATAGTTGCAGAAATTTTATTTTGATTTTGTAACCTGGCTTCTCGTTCATAGACTTATGCATGCCCCTTCTTTACATACTATGAAAATATCTGGAGTTACCTGTATTGCTTAGCCACATTAAAAGCTTCTAAATAAAACACTGAGCATACATTAGTTACTGAAATCTTTCACAGAAATAAATTCAAATAAATTGTGATCTGTTCATACCTAACACAGGAATGTATAGAGAGACAAAAGTCTGCAAGTATACCACTCATTTTTTATTTACTATCTTTATTGCTACTGAATCAGTTCAAATTCAGAAAAGGGAAACGCTGAGGGAGAAATCCTCAATAAGGATTAGTGCATGATAGATACTTTTTTTGGTCATGAATGATATCAGAAGAAGTTTTTTTTAAAAAGGGCAGAAAACCATTTAAATACCACTTGTATATATGTTAACTTGTGGAACTCATTGCACATGGGCAACATTAGAATAACATAACAAAGACTGCAAGACTCACTGGTCATATGTGGAAAGAACAGCTGCAGCCACTTTAAATAGGATGATAGTATATAGGAAGAACAAAGTAATGCTAACCATTAAGCATTGGGCTTAGGAAGAAGATTCTCTCATAAGTAAGTTATTGCATAATTCTCTGTTATGGGAGTTTCACACCTTCCTCTGAAATATCTGCGGCTAGGAATGCAATAAAACACTAAATGAATTTCTGACCTGATGTGGCTTGACAATCAATAAATTTCTTTTATTAGCTAGCTCTAGTTTTAAGAACCTGTCACAGTAACAGCATACAGCTTTGCAGAATGCTAACTTGTGATCAAACATTCAATTTATTTTAAAAACTGAACCTTTCCTGCCTTATTGCACATTTCCTCAAGTCTGGGGAGATTAGCCCAGCATGCTGCACCATCTACCACTAGAGGAAACATGGGCTCTTGCGGTCAATTGTTTAATACCTAATGTACGCTGTGTAGGAAAACTGTGGTGGTACAAAGCAGCTGAGATGCAACCAAAATTGCTTTAGACCGAGTAGCTGACCTATGGTTCAGGTACAGGGTCTTCAGCCATGCCTCTTCCCCCTAAACAATGTTCCACTGCAGTGCCTTCTCTGCCACCCTGCAGCTTATGGTCCCTTACGGCATTAGATGTCAAAATATAATAATTTCTGATCTTCTGATAGATATTCCAGTAAATCCAGTTTGGGAATACAGTGTGCATCAGGTCACAAAGTCAAAAGCTACTACACATGCATCAGACATGCATCCAATGTCTACTAGGTGATGCCTGAATTTTTGGCATAGGACTGACTGCATGGTGCAGAAGATTTGCAGCTCCTTAAGCTGCTTTGTGCCCCCGCCCTACCAAAAACACTGGACTCCACTGGTGTGGCCAGGCTCAAGGGAGCTTGATGGTGCTGGAGAAAAGGCCAAGACATCCTGAAATGACCTTGGGTCTCAGGGACAGTTCAGCATGGGAATTCAATGGCTCTTTCATAACCATTATATCACAACAAGGTCCCATTAAAGTCAAGCACAAGCTCGTTTCAGTGAGATTAAAATTATACCAATCCTGAGTGCTTGAAAATGTCTAACTCTGAAATGATGCCCCTGGTGAGAAACCCTGCAGAGTGCAGCACTGTGAAGGATTCCCACACTCCCTCAAAATGAAGCCATGCTGTAAAGCAATGCATTTTGATAGCATGGCTTACATCTCTTACATGAATGATTTTTCCCGAAGAGTGCAGCAAAGTGTTAATGTGATAGCTCTGTAATTTTGAATTATAAACATGTTTTAATGCACACCAAGAGTATTGAATCAAATGTAAATATCTATATGACTAACGGAAACATGCTTATGCTTCAGAAGGGTTTATTTTGTCCTGGGTAGCACAAAAAACTCAACACAGTTTTAACAGCCATATTTTCATGCAAATGGACTGTAGCCAGTCTGAAGGTATTCCAGGAATCCCAAACTTTATGCACCACCTCTGAAGTTGTCTTCATATAGAACACTATTTAATTTGTCATTAATTAGTAAATTGCTGTGTGAAAGCCGGCAAACTATCTTGGCTGAATTGACCAGCACAAAGATTATTCTTCTGGAAATGAGTTGAAATTCTTACTGCTGGGCAATTTCCATGAAAATAGAACGGCCTTTTGTAGCTTTTACTTTAAAATAAGAATAAAATGATGCCAAAAGACAGCAAATAAAAGGGTGAAAAATCCTGGCTAAAAGACATAGGCAAGAAAATCCCAACTTGTATGTCTGTCCCAGCAAGCAGAAAAGACTCATTTCTTGCAAGGAACTACTTGAAATTTGAATTTATTTGGGACTGTTTAGAAGACACGGCTAAGTGTAAATCCCTTCTCATTGCATCTCCTGGAAGTCAGGGTAGATTTTGTTGTATGAAATCTTTTCCTCTTTGAAAGTCAATGTCTGGGGAAGGGGCTAATAGGGAGGGGGAGACTTGGCAGACTGCCACTATCTTCTTTCATTATTTCATATGGGTACACGTACCATATAAATCTGCATTTGCTTGGTTTGCCACCCTGTATGTCAATGCAGGAATTATTATTATTTTATTGTTATAAATAATATATGTGCATTCAGAGATATTTCAAATATTTAGCTTTCTTGAATTCTCACTTTTTCATACTTTCCCCTCCCTATACTCACCCCCTGCCTTCACATCTGCTTCCAAGTCAAAATAAAAGTCTCCCCCATCTCTATCTCCCATTGTTTTTTCCATGGTTGATTGAATGGTGTGCGAGGTTCAGTGAACTTGGTTTTGGCTAGTGCTCCACCCAGAAACAACCTTCTCTTCTATATGAATTATCATATGAAAGCTGCTAATGTCATTTTACTGCAGCTCTGCTTCATGTTTCAGAATTGTAAGTGGCATCGTGCAGTCCACATTTGCTCAGTTTCAGGGAATAACCCTTCTCCCTCTTCTCCCTTCCTTCTTTCTGCCCTACATTTCAGTGGAAAATATTGTCTCCTTCCTTTTACTTGCTAGATCAGCGCCTTCCCTTCAATAAGTGTTTGCTACTTAAAATATGAAAACAACTTTCAATCTGGGATTCTAATGTTGTTAGAAATATTATTGGATCATGTGGGACTTATCCTCTGAGGATGAAATTGGTTATTGCAGGCTGATTTACAGAACTGGAGGGAGCTGGTCTCTTGAAACTTCAGAATGGTGGGAGTCTCTTCAAACAGTTGTAAACAGAAAATTTTAAATTTCAGTACAGCACAACAGTAAAGGAGAGAGTCTAATGTGGTATAAATTTTAAATGCTGTCGACCAATGTCACTAGCTAGTGGTCTGCCCTCAAACCTGGTTATGTATAAATGTAAAATATTTTTATACATTGAATATATGCATCAGCATATATAATATGCTGTTGTGATTTTGAGATGTTAGTATCAACAAAAATGAATTTGTTCTTTACAATAGTGTTTGAGTGTCAAGAGAGATACTTTGTTGTCATTACAAGTTTAATATCCACATAACAGAGGTACAAAATCTCACTCTGTGCCACTACCAAGCGCAATTTGCATGCATATTAAAGAGTAAACCATTTTTCTGATGTTGAAACAATAGCTTCACAAGAACAGGTATAATTTAAATTAGGAAGAGAAGGTATGAGCAATTTTTCTTGGATTTAGTTGGAAAGACAATATGTAAAAAAACTTTAAGGGTTCTTATTTTTTAGCATGTTTATTCAAAAGAAATCTTTACAAGAAACTACAAATGTTAACGGCTGGTATTGTTCGACTCAATAGCAGGAAATGCAACATGACTGCTTTTACTGGGTGCGTGGGAGAGAGGACACTTTGCTTCCTAAAAGAAATATTGTTTTTTCATTATTTTTATGTTTGTTGTTCCCACAAAAATGGACCCAAGTGTTTTGAAAGGATTATAAATATGGTTGCAATTTGGCACTGTGAGCTGGTTGCAGCCGCTGTGCGTATGTGTCTCTCTCTGTGCTCATGTGTGGAATTTGGCCAATTCGAACTCTGAGTTGGTCACAAGCAGCCAAATGGCTTTCAGTTTTCTTTTGTTGTAGCTGCACTCCCTACAGGGTAAAACCTTTCAGGCTCTACTTCAAGGTATAATATGCTTCTCTGAGAACATAAATTATTAAAATGCAGTATCTGCTTGTGAAAACTCAAACTTTGCAAAGTTACGCTCATTTGGTCTCCGAGAAATAACAGTTCCATCCTTCCAGGTCTCAGTTAAGCCAAGACACATGCTAATTTTCTTTTAACTTGGGAGTTCTGACAGCCTTAAGGAAATAAGTGTTTCAGAGAAAAATAGAATCTGCTGCACCGAGAAGGAGTCAAAGTGTCTGGCGTGATTAATCTGGAAAAGGTCGTCTTCACTAGCATTTAGAGTGGAGTGATTAGGTCTGAGGGCACAGTCTAGTATTTGGGTTTATGCATCATCACAGGTTATTTTAAATATTATGAGTCAGCTGGGATAGGCAAACCCTCTATCGTTTATCACAGAACTGCATCTTTTATTACTTGGCTGCATAAATATTTGAGATGTGATAGGCTCAGTCATGACAGAGGTGGCCTTCTCCCATAGCAAACTGAGCACTGTCCATTCTTGCTGGTATCAGGCAGCTGAGGTTACAAAGCCAAACAGATTCCTAAGACAGCAGACAAAACTGTCAGACTATATTGAGATCCTGATGGAGCCTGAAGGCCAGTCCGAACTGCAGGTTTATGTAAGCAGCTGCCTCTCCTATTTTCCAAATCTTTAATAATGTGCTCTTTGCCAGGTTATCTGGGCGTTCATCTTTCTGTTATATCCTGGCTTGTTGCAGTTACCAAAGAAAACATATATTATCTCTTGGAATGAAACACATATACACATACAGAATGAATATATGGAGTGAAATATGTGTATGTGTATATAGCACATACTGTAACAAACAAGCTAAAAGGAATGTTTTGAGACATTTGACAGTGTTAATATTGATTGCTGAATAGATTAAGAGACAGCCGCAAGAGGTTTTGTCAGGAGATCAAACTTTACCTGTGTGACAGTGTTAATAGTATGAGACATGAACATTTATCAACAAAACTGTTTCAGCTGCTTAGCAAAAAGCATTGCATCTCTGAAGTGTTTTGTCATACAGCTTCTTCCACCTAACAAATCATGGTGTTACACACTTAAACTTACCTCATGGCAAGGAGAAGAATGTTTCCAGCAGGAGGCTGTATCAGTAAGGTTCTTGATTAAGGAATTCTTCAAAGATATTTTTTATTTAGTGTGCATAATTATCATATTATTGATAGAAAAGTGGTAACAAGAATGTTAGAACCAGTTGGGTTGGATCAGTGGTCTGTCTGGCCTGTCTTGTCTCATGCAGTAAGTGACCGTACTAGACTTTACATGGGAATATAAAACCTCAGTGTAGAAGATTTCTTCTGATACATATTCTTCCAATTGTAAGTGTTCAGTAACTTCTCCAGGAGAGGTATGAATTTGAGACCTGAAGAAAATCACTGCCTACGCAAAACTAAACCCCATATGACTGATAAAACTAACATATGCAAAATAGCCATTCCACGTACATCTGAAGATTTGGTTCAGATGTATGTCAAAACCAATGGTGAACATCTTTAAGTTTGATTAATGTGAGGATTAGTTGAAGCTTTTGTCCTAACCTTCTGTCTCAGTCCACAGCTCTGCTTTTCAGTCTAGATTGTAACATCCGTGTTAACAATGAAAAAACCTCTTAATTTTCCAGAAATCTTGCTGATGTCACTCAATGGAGATTCCAGTGGAATAAAACAAAAACGAAATAAAACAAAAAATTCAACATCTGCAAAATGATTAGTATATGACCCTTAGTAGGGGAGCACTTAGGAAGCAGTACATTTGCATTCTGACCCAGATCTAGAAGGTGTCCTTCCAAACAGAAAGAGCATAAGGAACTTTCCCCTTACTGTTAGCTCTTGATTCAAGGGTGAGAGAAAAACTATTACTCCTAGAAAGTGCTGTAAATACAACAGAAAAAGGGAAGCAGCATCTCAGCAAAGGCATAGGGTGAACATGGAAAAGGATTGAGAAAGATGCAGATAATTTGGATAGATAGCTGGCTGATGGTCACAACTGAACTGCCAAAGCTTTAGAGCTGTATCATGAAAGTGATGATTGTTTGTTGCTTTTGCCAAAATACAGCTTGTAATTCTTACCTAGCCTTCAGCGCAAGACTTAGGGGCTGAAAGCCAGCCTGTGACTGACTTCGACACCACTGATGTTACTGAGTTAGAGACCAGTTGCTCAGAACCTGTTCTCTAACATAAGGTTTCAGCTCCATCCAGTAAGAGAAAGGGCAGTTTGTTCGCACTGTGCACCCAAATACTTTAAGGAATCTGTAACAACCAAAGGTTCCAAAGCTCTAAAAATGCATTGAATGTGCCTTTTGAAATAGCATGTAACATTATACCCACCAGAGGTTTTATATGATCTGGATCTGTACAGATTACTAGAGTAAATAATAAAAATGTGTGACCCAATATTAGAGTAAATAATAAAAAAGTGACCCAGAATATAATTTATCTTGGTATATGTACTACTGTTTGATGATGGTGTCTTACTGATAAACTTTATTATTTGGGAGATTCTCAAGACAGGTGACATTTTGGGAATATTATGAGGAGGTTCCTATCTCCCTGGTATTACCCCAAACAGAAAAAGCTGGAGCAACAATCTTGGATTTTGAACTATCAAAACTGTTGGCATTTTGAAATACCATTTTTGTTCTGATAAAAAGGTCAGCATTTTCTTACTTATTCTAACATTGTCAAAACACTATTTTTAGAACTTCTTGGTAAAATTCTCGTATTTCGTCTTTCTGCCCAAAATTGGATTTCAAAAGTTTTTGAAATATTTTTGTTTTCTACAAGATGGATATCCTACTTTTGAGCAGTACTAGTCTGTACATTTTACTTTACAGTTTAACTGATCTGTATCCTACAGAAGGGCTCTTCACTGAAAATTAATGCGGGGTCCATTGGCTATATAATAAACGCCAACAGCTGTCAAAAGTAGAGTGAAGCAAAAGGGGGAAAAAAAGACAGTAATTGTCTTATAAGAGGGCCTCATGGTAATTCAAGAAACATTCTCCAAATTCCACCTCAGTGGGGTATGAAATAAAACCCACATTATGATGGACTGAGAAAACCTAGGGTGGCCCAAAGCTACTTTCTCTAGGATGATTACTTTCTCTTTATTTTTATTTTCTGATAGCTTCCCTAACTCTAACAAGAGTAGAAAAAAATTGGAGACAGGAAAATGTATGACCATGGTAAAGAAAAAAAGAAAGGGAAAAAATCTTTTGCAATATCAGATTATCATGAAATACAATAATATATCTTGCAAACCTGTGAGATCTATAGCAGGCTTATAACTGATCAATTTTCCACCCAGGTTTACAAGAAAAATAAAGACCACTGTAGTTCATAAATCAACATTTCTTAAGGTACTTATATGTTTTCTCTCTCCTGAAGGTTAGTGATTCTAAAAGGAAGCTATAAAAATCAACATATTCAATGAAACTGAGGCATACTAGCAAAGGAGTATTTGCAGGGGCATGTATATATAAAGAGATAATATATATGTACTATATACTAAGTAACCATAATTAGGCTGTGAATTTCATTATATAACAAATGTCCATTGATGTCTATAAAAGCAGTGAAGTATTTTGATCCTATTTGTTCTTCGACACTCTTATTGACAGTTTTATTTTTATAGAGGTCTGAACGCACCTAAGCCTTAGAAAACAGGTTTACTTTTCTATTTTGAACTGGCCACCATGGAGAGCTTTCTCTGACTTTACACTGAAGTCAAAATGTTGGAGGGACATAGATATCTACGAGGATTCCATAAGCAGCAATAGTGACTTTGCAGTACTAGGTGTATGTACTTCTGACCCTGGTGTTACAAATCACTGGACCAAGTCAATGGTTTGTTCTCTCTTTGGGAGAATTGAACACCCCAGGTCTTTAAAACACATAACTAGGTGCATTCCCTGACATTTTCCCTGTCTTTTTAATGGGGCTGCCAGGAGAATTAGGAGGCTCCATGGCTTTACTGGGGCAATATGAAACACAGCTCTATAACTCTGCTCTACCTGAAGCACCCTCAGGTGTGCAGCAGTCCCAAGTGTACCTTCTTCATCTGTCTCCTTACAGAAGACTGGGGCTATATCTATCAGTTATGGCCCACCCTGCTACTAGGTGGGCCTCTTTGGGATTCAAAGTTTAGTGGGAAATACACCATCCTCAGTCTGGGGATGCAGTGAGACTGCAACTTCTGTCTTTCTGGTTATCGTGCATTGCTCTTTGCTGAAGGTCAGTGCTGAAGCTCTTAGTTTGCAGTAGCTGCAGTGGTGTCTGGTTTCACAGCAGGTCAAAAATTCCTCTCTGAGGTCCTCAAGGCTCACCACCCAGCTTAGCTGGAGTTCTAAAGCAGCAGGAGCTTGATTTGCCATCATTCAGCAAGACAGAGCTGAGTATAAACCCATATCTGTCAATCACCAATTCTTTTTCTAATCCACTTGCTTATATTTGCCTCCTCCCTTCAGCTTTGCATTTTTGTTCCCTTCATTGTATAGAAGCGTTAACAGCTGTAGAGACACCAGCCAGTCATGAGCATCTGTGTGTTGCATGCACAAAGAGGTTTTAAGAAAAAATTTGAGAAGTAAAATGGACTTGTAAGATTGGGCTCCATACTGTTGTGTGTAAATTTTAGGTTCCAGACACTGCAATATCTGGCTTTTGAATCTCTGTATTTGTCTTTTCTGTATTAATTTAGACACTTAAGTAACACCTGAACTAAATTTTGTCTTTCAACCCCCAAAAACAATGCCCTCTCAGGATCAGCACTCAGTCACCCGGAGTCTGCTTCTGTCCTCCTTTCTTATAATCCTACTTCCTCTGGTTTTTTTCACATTGTAAAATTTCCCCTGCATGTCTGTTCAGCTAATTTCCTAAGCTCTTCTCCTGAGTCCCCTGGGAGCCCACCTCCCATTAATACTCAGCAAGCTCTGAGTCCCTAACTCCATTATACACCCTACATCATTGAAAGAAAAAAAAATTGCTCTTCAGCTTGCTGACAGTCTGCCACAAACACTAGATGTGTTCTTTCCCTCCTGCAGAAAGGGCGAGATCACTAGTATTTTTGTGATGTCCAGATGCCCTGTACTGTCCCCCCAGTGAATGCTGGAAGCCACAATGAGCTGCCAAGGCTTTAAGGAGGACAAATCTCTAGATTCCCGAGCAGCTCACTGCCTGGGTTGGTTGCTCTCTATGTTGCACCTGAAGTTTGAAGAGAAAATTGTGTTTTCATGTGAGAAGAAAATATACCTGACAGTTTTGAATACTGAAAGGTAGCTGCAGCTGAGCAGTGCATCTAAGGTAGCTGTGTAAAGTAGCTTTGCAATATTGACAGCCAGTCAGTCTAGTGCTTAACCCAAATACTTTTACAGTTAGAATATGTTGCCAGAAAAAGGAAATCAGCTCTTGAGGTGCATTATCTCCTTTCAAGACTGTCCTGGGGGCACTTACTTATTATCCTGGAATAAAACAAATGAAATATTTCTTTAAAAAATATTGTTCAATCCATTTAGAATCCCTGGAGCTGAGTATTTTACATTTTTGTGGCTTGATAAAATAAAACCAGCAATTAGTTTACATGTATTTATCATTTATGGTTCTTTCCTTCTCTTTGCAGCTCATTTTGAATACTGTAATCCTGACAGATTAATTTTCCTACTACAAAAATTATCATTCTTTCCTGGAACTATGAATGAAATAGGAGTACATATGTTCACTATGACTGATGCAGAGAAATCTCATTCTGGTAGACAGTATTTTAAGCTGATTCCCTCACCAAAAAAAAAAAAAAAAAAAGCTGTAGACAAATATTCATGTATGTATTTACTTGTGTGTATGTATGCCATTTCTTCACCAACGGTTTTTAATGAATCTGACCTATTTTAACTAAATCTAAGAGAGGATGAATATTCCATGAAGGTCAGTGAAAACATGTAGCATGATAGGGAAAAAATACCCTACAAAGGCACTGGTATGGAGAGTGGCTGCAAGGGGGTTGCAGCACACCAGAGAACCCAAACGTGGCAGAGACTTAAAAAAACCTCATCCAGGGAGAAGTGCCATTGGACTTCATGACAAACCAGGAGACCAAAAATCAATCTGTACCATTTCCTTTATCCAAAGCTTATGGGACTCCTTGCTTTAAAGCATAGAAGAGGCTGATTAAAAATCTGGTTATGGTAGATGATGTTGATTTGTGTTTTCTCCATTTGAAAGTTTTCCTTAGCTCTGAGCCCGGACTATCAGATGGTTGCTGGCGCTGCTAGTGACTGTCTGCATAGCCAGATATGACATAGAGAAACACTGAACAACACAAAGAAGAATAAATGAAAAGCTTTTATTTTCCCTCCCCAGAGGACAATCAGTGTTATAAATTGGATCTAGTTTAGAAAGTCACTATGCAGGAAAATACTATTAGAAATTTTACCCGCTGTTTTAAAATGACAGATATTTTTTCACCTCCTTAGCTTTTCACTCTTTGTATCTCTGCTTTGTACACGTGGGATGGTGTTCAGTCAAAGAATCACAAAGCCCAGGGTATAAAGTCAGTGTAGTATTGAAGTCTTTTTTTCACCGGCTAGGTATCCATGCCTGCTGCACAGAGCTCTTACAGGCTATTTCTGGCAGAGCCCAAGAAAGTTGTACCTAAAGGTGAATCTGCAGGGTGTGCAGGTTGACTACCTCCTCCTTCAAATTGTGCTTCTGCATCTTGTGACATGGGTTATAAAGCTGTTTAAAAATGTAGTTGCTAAAAATTGAGGTCTTTGGTGGAAACTCAACCATTTGGCCCACTTTGGCTGAAGTGTTTATATCTGCAGGGGTTTGGTGTTTCTTTCAGCAAGGGTAAAAATTTTCCCTTTAAAAATATCACTCCATCAAAAACCCATCTCATTTTGATAGAAATTGTCAGTAAACAAATAAAATTAATTTGTGATTCTTATAGACTGTTTTGACTGGGAAATTTTCTTCTATAATAAGAGATTTTAAGGCCAGAAAATACCGTTATGGCAGTCCTTTTAGGTAACACAAGTGACAGAACCTGAGATGGTTCCCATTCTGTGGGCTGCATTTTCACTTCGCGTGCATTTTTCCTGTGCCTAATAAAAGAACAGAATAATCTCGAAACCTAGGATGTTTGTTGCATCTTTCTAATGTTACACCTCCTCTTAAGCTTTTCTGTGATGTAATCTTTGATCTGCTCTGCTTTTGCTAAGCATTTCATGTCCTGAACCTGTCCTGCTTGTAAACATTTTAGTTTGCAAAAATAGCTAATTTTAACCTTTTTTTAGAACGATTTTCTGTAAATCTTGCTCTTAGCATTCTATTGCTGTTAGTGATAATTTTGGCTTATCTTAATGACATTGAATCTTCTGTATTTTGTCCTTTTCACACAAATAATTTTCATCTGAGACAAAGACCAGCTGCTTCTGGAAAACAATATAGCTGTGGAGTTGCCAGAGAACTGCCTGGATTGTCTGCACAGGTTATGTGAGCAGATACATGGCACTCTCCTTTCTAGCTCTTATGGGCAGTGGCAGTAGGTTTGCAATTGTAGCATTTTCCTCCAGGACTTGCCTGTTGCACTTCCTACTTTGCTTTATGTCGAATTTCAGGGGGAAAAAAGGAAGGTGCACACACGAGTTGGGTGAGCCAGTGCGTATGCGGCATTCCAGTTTGTATGTGAAGCAAACTGGAAGGAATGTTGCCCCCAGCTGAATGGAGAGGTTGGCGGCACGGGCACGCAGCAGGCAATGGGTTGTGTGATGTGGGAGCCTGTGCACGCCATGCAGAGCTGTGCTTGGAGATCTGCAGCCTCCCTCCCATGGCAAAACTGCAGCTGATGCAGGGCCAGGGTACAAACATGACTTGATCTGATAGTTCTGGGCCTTTCTGAATAGTAAAATTTACATTCACTTCTTGGACAGCACAGTACATAACTTTCCCATTGAATATGCCTGGGCTATTTTCATTTTGTAATTGCCATCCTTACAAATTTACTATTTGCCATTTTGTTTGCACTAGCAAATTTGACCATAAAATATCCAAAGCCTTTGTAGCTTGTTTTACAGAGGATTATTTCAGGCCCAAATATAATATTTGGGGTCTGCAGTGAGAGATATGGCTTTCAAGAGACATCCCGACACTGACTTGGCATTCATGTCCCACCTGCTGAATGCCAGTGGGATCCTGTCCATTGCTTTCACAGGCTTTGGATCCCACCCAGAGCATTCTCAAAGACGGGTGAGAACTGGGAGTGTGGGCTGGATTAGGAAATCACAAACAGTTTTGGGAGATGTTTTCTTTTTCATCAAAATTAAATTTCTGTCAGCATTTTCTGAACAACTCAAACTGCCCTGGAAATTAGAGAGTTTATATCATCCTGTACAGTAATTTGTGCTATACTCTCAAATTCAATCTTCATACTGTAATGTCTTCTAAATAATTTTAAACCTTCATCATAAACCTTACCAATTATCAGAAAATTAAAGAAGAGTTTTCCTTAAAAGTTTACTTTGTATTACACTAATTTCCTTTAAAATCTAGGATACATATTTCTAAGACCTTTATACTATTTCATAGCACTGTGATGATTACTATCTGTTCCTGTCTTATCAGACTTTGATGTTGGAGTTTTGCAGCAGTTTTTAATGTTTTTCTTCCTCTTTAAGCAGAATCAAAACCTCAGTGTCTATTTTCCTTTGCCCGTGTTTTTTTGTTTCCAAATTGTAGCAAAACAGCTTTATCTTTTCCTTCTCATGCAGTCTGTATGTTCAAAGACTGTTGTGTTTTTGGCTAAAAATTCCTAGCAAACTAGAACACAGGTACTTTTTCCCCATTTTGACCATTCATCTTCTTAATCTGCTGCTGCTTCTTTTCACTGATAGCACTGTCCTTTTCTCTAACAAAGCGTATATTCATATGCATCCTACTTACTCTACTGATCACCTTGGGTGCTTACCAACACTTGCTCCTGCTGTCATTTCCTCACTGACATAACCAGGAAGAAATCCCTCTGCCAGGTCCCTCGTGGCTTCGTGGGCAGCGTGCAGCTCTGCAAGGTGGACTGTTTAAGTACCAGAAAGATTAAAATCAGCATCTGCTACTTAAAGCATCTTGTATTCCTGTTGTAGGTTTTACCCTGGTGAGTACTCCAAGTCAAACAATACTGTGGTTGTGAATTGTTGTCTCTCTTGCAGCCTTATTTCTCATTCTTGGCTTGTGTCCTAGAAAGGGATCCAGAGCAGTTACTGACTACAGCGATACAAAAGAAAACACACCACAAAAGAAAACAGTTGCACAATCCGCTTGCAAGCACACTGCTCCTGTTGTGTGTTTTTGCTGAACTGGCCCCCAAAATACAGGTAATTTAAATCCCCCAGAATTAAAAGTAAAAAACAAACAAACAAACAAAAAGTTGAACTCCTTATAATCTCTTCCTTTTTGGAGAAAGAGGAAATAGAAAGGAAAAATCTTTTAGGTATTCACTTTAAGTGCTCTTGAGACTAAGAAGCGTGACTGAGAAGCACTTAAAAATGCTCATAGCCTCTAAGGTCTACTCAAACTGCAGCATTAGTAAAACTCTGCCCAGCACTCATCTTACCTTCTTACCTCCTCTCAAGAGAACACCAGACCTTTGTGCAAGGGAGATTACTGCTTGCAAGCGAAGCACCCTTCTCCAAAATTTGTGTCTCCAATGACCTTGAGGATTTGGTTGTAAACCCCATTTCTGGTACTCTACTGAACCTCAATAACTACAGCAGTGATCCAGGCAGGAGTTTTTTTCTAGGACTACTGATGGATGTCCTAAATTAGAAATGATACGCTGGACTTCCAAATAAAAGAAACCTAACTGGGTCTCCTAGAAATCTGGATGGTTCCCCCATGGAAGCACAGAAAGAATTATCAGCTCCCCAGACAAGGGACAGTGTGTCCCCTTCTGCCACTGCAGGAGGAAAACCAGAAAGAAAAGTACAGCCCCACTGAAGACAAGTGGAGTTTTGTTTAGAAATAGTCTTCAGGACATGGCAAAGGGAAATAACTGATATCTAGTTATCAACAGAAAATAGAAGGAGAAAAGAAACATATATATTATTATTATTATGCCATTTTAAGTAACTACAAAAACAGCTAGAAATGAGACTAAGAACAATGTGCAGAGGAGGTGGAAAAAAATGTTGCACGTAGAATTTTTTTTTGAGATAATTGAAAGCTGTAAGAAACTGCATCTCAAGATGAAGGCGTGTATAGAGAGGAGAGAAATTACAGTAAAATTAAAAGATACATGAAGGAAAAGTATTCCAGGGAAAAATGGGCAAACCTCATGAAGTTCAATAAGGCCAAGTGCAAGGTCCTGCACATGGGTCGGGGCAATCCCAAGCACAAATACAGGCTGGGCAGAGAATGGATTGAGAGCAGCCCTGAGGAGAAGGACTTGGAGGTGTTGGTTGATGAGAAGCTCAACATGACCCGGCAATGTGCGCTTGCAGCCTAGAAAGCCAACTGTATCCTGGGCTGTATCAAAAGAACAGTGACCAGCAGGTGATTCTCCCCCTCTACTCTGCTCTCGTGACACCCTGCCTGGAGTACTGCATTCAGCTCTGGGGCCCCCAACATAAGAAGGACATGGACTTCTTGGAGCGAGTCCAGAGGAGGGCCACGGAGATGATCAGAGGGCTGGAGCACCTCTCCTATGACGACAGGCTGAGAGAGTTGGGGTTGTTCAGCCTGGAGAAGAGAAGGCTCCAGGGAGACCTTATAGCAGCCTTCCAGTACCTGAAGGGGGCCTACAAGAAAGCTGGAGAGGGACTTTTTACAAGGGCATGTAGTGATAGGACAAGGGGCAATGGCTTTAGACTGAAAGAGGGTAGATTTAGACTAAATATAAGGAAGAAATTCTTCACTATGAGGGTAGTGAAG